>NW_017731519.1:2788161-2794691 GCF_001890085.2 Hipposideros armiger | reverse complement strand
TCCTGTTTCCCAGGCTGTTTACTCATTTACCTACTCTTATCTTCAAAGTTTCTCGGAGAAATACAATTATGTTCTAATTTCTCTCTCTCTCTCTCTCCCTCCCTCCCTCCCTCCCTCTCTCTCTCTCTCTCCTTTCCCGGCCCACCCCCCATGCTTTCCCTCTTAGGCAATGACAAGGGGGCCTGTCTTAACCAAGATAACCTTCTCTTGTGATGTTTTCCTAAAAAGAGCCATCTACCAGAAGATAGAATTACGACATTCTGCATGACAGTTCCAGAAAATCTATGTAGAAGGGGCTTTGTAAGTTTAGTCTAATTGCAAGGGAATTGAGACAACTTATCTTGGAATTGTGTTTGCATAGCAAACAAACAATTTTTAACTTAACTGTAGATCAGCCAAAGTCCTGGCAGAAATCAATATTCTGCTCAAAGGGGTTTAACTGAAGAGAACTTAATTCAGGGACTGTTTTCAGAGGTGTGGACCGGTTAGATAAACCTATCCCCAGGGACACTGAGGCATCCAGGGACCAGTGACAGTGGGAAGCCATTATACCCCTAGGCCTAAAGGCGTGAGGGAAGGAAATAGTGTCTCTGAGTCTGGTGACAGCTGGAGATGTGGAAGAGAGCCAGTAAGAGCTGTTATCTTAGGGGTTATAAACACCAAAGCAGGGAGAAGAAGAGGAAGAATACCCTAATCTCTCATTCCTCTTGCCCTCCAAGCTCTTGCAAGAACTTCCCACAGGCCAAACCCAATCAGAAGCCAGAGGGCAGGGGAGCCCTGGTGAAGTAACTGTAGGAATTCCCCACCCATGGCCCATAACAGATGGGGCGGGGCTGGGTGATAGAGAATAACCAGGACATACTGCACATTTATTTGGGGTAACTTCAAAAGCAGAAACTGAGGAACATCAAGGGCAGCTCAACCACTGCTGGCCACTTCCTAGAAGGAAAAAGCATTGGAAGTCAAACTTTAGTTCGCACAGAAAATTTCCCTTCGTAATACACTGGAAGGCTACTGAGGAGACAGAGGTTAGGCCTCACCTCCTTCCCTATTTCTGGGAAAAAGTCTAAGTTATAGGCCAGGCAAGGTACAATGGAAGTACTCAAACAGTATTCACCTTAGACACCAAGACTCGTACCTCCTTAGCACCACAGGTTAGCTTGAAATACTCTGTATTATAAAAAACAGAAAACAATTTTTAAAGCATAAAATCAACCTGCAACAACCAATCCAGAAGTCAAGTTAAGCTCCAGATGTCAAACAGAATTAAGGATGTACACTTTTGAACTTTGAATTCTTTTTATTACATCCAAACTCAAGCTCTCAAACAACCATGAGAAGAGTTTACATTACTGTTTGAAATCAGTGAGGTAAAAAGAGGTTACCAAAAGCTGGCGAAAGAATACAGGGTTTATTCTTTCCCCAGGGCTGATTACTAATTTGATGGAATGTCTTTGTTTCTTTGCGTAGAATGGATGCTGCAATGTAAGTCCCTGAGTACCTCCAGCCAACTTGGCCTGCTGCCTAGCACTCTTTCATCTGGTTGTGTCTGCAGTTGCCAAAGGAGAGAAGGAAGAAGTTCTAGAAGAGACTTTCTTGTTCAACCCAACTCCCTAGATGGGTCGAAGACTGCCTCAACTCCTGGGAGCAATCATAGCATGAAGACTTGGCTCCAACCCGCATGTATGTGTGTATGTACATTATATATATATATATATATATATATATATATATATATATATATATATANACACACACATACATATACATACACACACACACACACACACACACACACACACACACACACATACCATGGTGGCAAAGAGAATATCATGACATTTCTAAGAGGAGAATACTGTCCTCTGTAAAGTTAACTCTGATACGACCTGATGAATAAGTGATAAGTATTTTTGGGCATACATGTTGCTCAAGACCCTCTTCCATTTTCTGAGTGTCCAGGATAGCCAGTAGAAGAGATGCTAAAATAACTGACCAAATACTCATTTAGTTAAACTCTAAAATCCATTAAGGGCTGAGCTGAGTGCTTTACATTAATCACCTCAAAAAATCTGGAAGATGCATGTTAACACATCCCTAATTTATAGGAAAAAAAACAGGTTTGAAGAAATTATTGGTTTGCTCAAATAATTTCTAGCTGGAGCCAGAAAAAAATTAATTTATTGGCTTATTTAACCTAAAAGTCAAAGGGTTGGTAGCTTCTAGCATGGAACCAGGTTTATCTGCTAATTTTGCTTTTTTTGATGTTGGCTTTAATTTGTAGGCTGGACATGTCTCCTATGGAGAAGATGAGTCCTGACAGTACCAGAATCATATAGTCCTTGTTGCTAATGACCTCAAATGAGTAAATAACCCCTGCCTCTGATCATCCTTAACAATCCTTGGAAAACACTGATCTGCTTGAATCACATGCTTATCCTTGAGCCAATCACTGTGTTTGAGAGGGAATGCAATACTCTTATTGGCCAGCCTGACTCATAGGCTTACTCCTAGCAGGACAGGTGAGGGGATGTGATTGAGGATATGTGATTGACAGCTCCAGCTGTTAAAAAACAGTTCCCCAAACATAAGGAAGCTGGGCAGATTTTTAAAAGGTAAAAAAGTAAAAATGGGTAAAAAAATTACTAACTAACTAACTAAACAAACCAACAGAGCAGTCTCTAGTTGTGAGTGACTAAATGAAGGATGTGAGTGAGACAAGCATTTGAGAAAACATTGCTTGCTACCTCATTGAGCAAGAGATATAATGCATTAAAAATAACTCCCTTGAGCAGTGCACGCTGCTTGAACAAAGATAAAGAAACATTTTCCTTATTCTTAAAGTAAAAACCAACACTACTGGAATAATGATAATTTCCATTCCTGAAGCATTTTTTTTTCTCAGCAAGGAAGTCAGGAATCTCCATGGACATTAACTCACTCATTACTCTGAAAATAAAAATCAGTAAATCAGGTTAGGAGCAAGAACCATTACTATTACTTTATAAGGGGGGGGTGAGGGAGGAGAGAGAGAGNCCCCCCCCCCACAAAATGATAGAATTGTGAAGTGACAAGATATGTTAACGACCTTATTGTGGTAATCATTTCACAATATACACGTAGATCAACTCATCACATTTTACACTTTAAACTTACACAATGTTAAATGTCAATTATCTCAATAAAGCTGGGGAGAAAAGAAAAAAAAAGTTCCTAAAAATATCTTTGGAATGGTAGGAGGGATTCAAGAATATTTGTGTGTAATGAGCTCCACAGTAATCCCTATTTCCTCTATTTGAGAATGACTGAGAATCCAGAAATAAACCACAGAAGAAAGGAGGGAAGAGTGACAGTGGAATAGTGATAATTGCTTCCTAGATTTGGATGAGGAAGAAACAGGTGTAGAGGAAAGAACGGAGCAATGTGGATAGAGAAGGGTGCTCCTGGAGAGTGCATTTTTTTGTTAACATTTCTCACACTGGTTTCGTGTTTGAACGGACTGAAATCTAACATTATGAGAACTGGTTGTGTAGAAGTATCCCACGGTTATAGCATCAACTGAGACAGTGGATCACTAGCTTATGATTTTTGTGATATTCAAAATCAGGCAAATAGGTCGTAGTTATGTTTTATGAATTGAGGAAATGGCCTTCCTCAAGAAGCAGAGAGAAAACTGAGAAAAATGATGAGTATTTAGGATTTCTGAAGATTTTCTAAAGAGTAGAAATAAACGCTTTGGTGAATTAAAACATATTTTTCTCATAATGCTGGGGATTTTGCTCAAATGTTATTTATCATGTTTTAGGGACTGGTATCCTGGAGTGGTTAGACTGTATCATTCATGAGAATCCATGGAAAAGCACATGCTTGGTCAGCATGGTTTCATGCCATGATTTTGTTCTTCTATAATGATTGTTTATGTAGCTTCTGTGACAATATTGCCATTTTTAGCACAAACACACATACATACAAAATAGAAAGAGAAGGGGATGTCTCACTGTTCAGTGTCTTAACTTCATACAAGTTTGAGATCAAGCCTCGGGGAACCCCACTCATCTCTTCAGAAGCCAGATGAACTATGTGGAAGGACGCTGGCATGCCCAAGGCATTCGGTGAAGTTCAAAGCTCTGCTGACTTTAATGGAGAGTTGATCAGGTGGACGAGCTGTTCTGGATTAGAAGATCTTTCAAGAATTACAGGCACGTGAGTGTGCCCCAGTACAGGGTAGCAGCATTGCATAGGCAGGCCCTGCAACCTAAAAAAGGGTTTTGATGAGAAGCAGTGACAACATAATAGCAACATTTATGGCTTTACATTGGTTGAAGAGTGAATTTCTAAAATTATGGTAAGCAGGTTTCTGTGGTGATCTAGCTCTTACTCAAGCACAGTCTCTGACAGGAGACTACAAGGGAAAAAGGAAAACACAAGATTTCATTTCCTTTCTCCATGGCTTCCGAAACTAATGAACAACTTTCTTGTTGAGGCCTTACCTGTCTATTCATCCTTCTTCTCCACTTTATTTTTCTTCATAATATTTATGCTTAGTTTTTTTATTGCCTGTATCTACTTTACTAGAATCCATGCTCTGTGGAGGCATGAATTTCTGTTCACATTGTTCACAGTTATTGCCCCAGTACCTAGAAGAGTTTCTGGCATTTAGTAGGTGCTCACTAAATATGTACTGAAAGAATGAATAAATCCTTATTAGATTATTGCTTTCCACACTCAGCAATAAATAATTGGCATATTTTATTCAGTTTTAGAATTGCATCCCCAAAGATGACAACAAACTATTTAGGGAGATAGTCCAAGGTTGAATGTTTACTTGCTGGATATTCCTGGCTTTAAGATTAGGCAACTTAGTCATTGAGAGCTTCTACTCTGGAATTGGGCTATCTTGGTTTGAATTCTGACCCTGTGTCTTACTAGCTATGAAATCTCCAGAAAGTTAATTTCTCTGTGCCTCAATTTCCTCCTCTGTGATATGGGATAATAGTAGGAATGTAGCCATGAGTATCAAATGTATCTAAAGTGTTTGAAATGAGGTCTTGCAGATAACACACAGAATAACATTTATTGTCATTGCTTTCCAGTGACTATCACAAGTTATTTCCTCCATCGTTGGTGCTTCCAATAGACCATGAACACACGTTACATTTGTATTTTTTACTTAAATCTGAATTTCTTGGAATATGTAGCTACATGACCCTTATGAGAATCAGAAGATACAATTTGAGTGCAGGAAGATAAAAGGGGGACGGACACTTTTTGGACAATGAATCCCAGGTCATGACAACAACAATGAAATAATAACTATTATTTGTTTAATATTTTATTTTATATCTACCTATTCACCATTCTATCTACCCATCTCTCTTCCTGTCTGCCTGCTTATCTATCTTCTATCTATCTATCTATCTATCTATCTATCTATCTATCTATCTATCTATCTGTTTTTCTATCTATCATGTACCTATCCATCCTACTGTAATTATATGGCCTTATCTATTAAGAAGTTATTTATTTTATGGATGTTTCTAATTTAAAACACAAATATAACAATGACTCTTTGCCAGGTACCATTCTAAACACTTAGAGAAAATTTTCCATTTGTCATTATAAACATCCATGCGTTCACTTGCTACTTTAGAAATTCTTTTTTAAATTATTTCAGACTCAGAAACACACTTTCATGGATAGTTAATTTATTTTGTTCTTGTTTGTTCTAACTGATTCATATAAGCTTCACATGACCATATTCCTGCCTTCTGGAGTTAACAGTGAAAATCCATCACAATGGGCTTCAGTATTAAGTAAATAATAGTATTCAAATGCAGCTCAACTGCTCTAGCCAAGATACCCTTACTTTAGCTAACTTTGTAGGGCTATGTCATTTTCTGTCCCTCAAAATGAATGAAGTCCTGTCTCTGCTCCCCAACATCTTGAGGATTTTCCAAGGACTCACAATTCTTGGGGCTCCTACCTACCTGCCTGCTTCTTTACTTTCACTTCCTCTTAACATCCCTCTCAACGTGAACAGAGCTGCCATTCTCTTTGAAGGGCTCACCTGGGATCTCTCCCTCTCTTCTCTCATGCCCCTGAGAACACTATTTTTACAAAGCTGTTATTTGTAGCCAACTTTGATTGATGTTTTGAGGGAAGAATGGCATGGTGGGAGAGGATGAAGTGAAAGAAACACAATAACAGTAATTTCAACACAGAACACAAAATACCCTGAAACAATTTCAGACATCACTATTCCTGGCATTTATGGGCCATTTCCCACTATTTAGAATTTCTCACTGCTTGTCTTGTGCCATATTTTGAGGTTCCTCTCTTCAATGACTCTCCTGGCTTTGCTTTCTTCCTGTTTCCCAGGCTGTTTACTCATTTACCTACTCTTATCTTCAAAGTTTCTCGGAGAAATACAATTATGTTCTAATTTCTCTCTCTCTCTCTCTCTCTCTCTCTCTCTCTCTCTCTCTCTCTCTCTCTCTTCCCGGCCCACCCCCCATGCTTTCCCTCTTAGG
>NW_017731519.1:2749514-2785015 GCF_001890085.2 Hipposideros armiger | reverse complement strand
GAGAGAGAGAGAGAGAGAGAGAGAGAGAGAGAGAGAGAGAGAGAGAGAGAGAATGTCTTTATCCAAATTAATGCCTGGTAGACTGAATATAGGCAATCTTTAATTTTGAAACTCTCCTGACAGGATAGCACCTGGATGCCTGCTTCTGGATTCCCTCAAGCTCAACATCCCTCCAGAGCTGCTTTTCCAGAAGATCATCTCAGCTTTTGCCCTTTGGATTCTTCTCTCCAGCTTCTTTCTTCTGATTGGTGAGTGCTCAGGGGATCTTGACTAAGAACTTGAGGTTTGTGTCATAGACAAATCAGCCCAGGGAGTCTTTCTCTTTCTCCATTCTCCCCTCCTTCCTCCAAGCACCTGAGAAACTAAACTTTTAGACTCTGCTCAACCAGCATCCCTTTTGTGCTTTCCTCCATTGCAGAATTCTTCTTCTTGAAGAGTCTTATTTGTTTATATGTGCATCTTTCCCCATTTTCTCCCAGCGCTCCATCATTGAGAAGATAATGAAGTTCATGTTAATTCATTTTTGTATCTACAGTAGTTTCTACACTGCCTGAGTGACATATAACAGGTACTCAATAAAGGTGGGTTAAGTGAATGAGAACATGGCCATTATTTGTAAAATTGTGAGTCCCTGTTTTATTAGAAAATAGAACAGAATGCAGGGAAATGTTTGCAGAACTCAAAGAACTATAAATATTCTAAACTTAATTAAATAGATAAATATATAATTATATACTAAACTGAGTCTCATACTAGATTTTATTGTGGAAAAGTAAGAACAGTAACAAAGGGTTAAGGAAAGCAGTAAGATGTATATACCCTTAGGTGAGCATTAGAGTCCAACAGACCTGGGTTTTATTACTGGCGTTCTGGTTGTTATTACTGCCTAATGAATTACCCCAACGCTAACACAGCAACCAGGTAGTTGTCTCTTGCAGTCTCTCATGCATTTGCAGCCAAACAGGATTTGCAGCCATTCGAAAGCTCTGCTGTGCCGGAAACATGGCTGGCAGTTGGTGCTGTGCTGATGACCAGAGGGCCTATATATGGCCTCTTTAGCTTGGAGGTCACAGGATGGTCAGATTTCTTACATGCACATTAGCATCTACCTAAACATCACAAAAGAGCCAGGTGGAAGCTGCATTACTTGTTCTGACCTAGCCTCAGGAGTTACTTCATGGGAGCATAATTTTAAAAGAACTACATTCTAACAATATTTTTATACATACAGTCATTCCAACTTCCAATCAACTAGCCCGAATGTGAATTTTTTTAACCCAACCTGCCTGTGTGTAACTGCAAAGTGGTCTTCATATGTGTGCATGTATATCTATTATGCTAATGTATACAACCTTGTTATTCTGTCAGAGATAAAAGAAAAAAAAAACATTTACCAGAAAAAATCTGTTAGTCAATGAATGATATGATTTTGCATCATGCTAAGCCAGAGAATACTCATCTAGAAGAGAGTTTAATAGTTAATCTTCATTTAACACAAATGCAAGAACTTCAAAGGCTATCAGGGCCTTTGTTGAAATATCACATGGATTCAATAGCTAGAAACACAAATAATAAAGAATAGAAAAATCATGAGCAGACAGTCATCCTTGTAATCAATCTTATATAAATTCCCTGTGGGTAATTAATTTCATATAATATCATCCAGTGTTGTAATTTCTTTTCTGTTCTTCTTCTTACCACAAACCCAGAAATATTTGAAATTCAATATGAGTACCCTTGTCACAGAATTATATTAAAAGATTTAATTAACAGAAAATTCTGCCTTGCAAGCTATCAAATACAAAGAGATTACTCTCCAAGGGATCCCAGGGATCCCTGAGCAGCCTCCGTCTATAGGGCCCATTCTCATCAATCACAATCTCTGACACATGGTTTGTCTTCCTGAGTAGCTGTGGCAGACCTTGGTTTGCAATTGCTTTTACATTCAACTTCCAGGGCTTTCTGGAGCTCTTCACCTATTGAATCTTGAAAGTGACCAAGAATTTTCTGCTAGCTCTTGGCCTATGAAATCATCATCTGTCCTCTCTAGAAGCCCTTGCTCCGTTTCTCTGGCTGTTATCTATTCACTCATCACTTTCTGGGCTGTGAATCTTGGAAAGATGTGAGTACTCTCTCTGCTGTGGCTAAGGGGAAGAGAACTTAGACTCTTTGCTAGTGATCACCATCTTGTTTTTCTCTATGATACTTTTCTTATCTTGGGCAGAGTAATGTGCCTTCCCCACTCATTCTTCCAATGGCCTTACTACCTTTTTTATTCTTCCAATGCTCCCTTACAGTACATCCTTGCATGACAGTCTCACTTTGGGAGATGTCTTAGGCATGCACAAATGGGAGGGGAAAACCCAGCTCCAATAATAATTACCTGACATCAGTGAAGAAAGAAATATAATACAATCCAGTCAGTGTTGAATATTAATGAATCATAAATGAATTGACCAACAACCAAACTCTATTGTCAGCTCTCCTGAAAAGATTCCTGTTATCTCTGTCTTTCCTGAATCTCCATCCCAAAATATTGGTTTGTTTTGTTTTGTTTTGTTTTGTTTCTTTCCCTTTCAGGCACACTTCTTTGCTTCACTGGCCTAATATTCTTCTTTGTTGACTAAGAAGCCACTCAATGATTTGACGGGGTTGGGGAGACTCTCTTCTTTACCATTCTTCTTCCTAACAAAATGTTTCTTTCAATAGGATATTTCCATCATCAGGAAGGAAATACCCAGTTTTATTATATATATATAATATATATATATATATATATATATATATATATATATATATATATATGTGTGTGTGTGTGTGTTATATATATGTGTGTATGTGTGTGTGTATCCGTATACACATACATTCGTACGTATACATACCAATATATGAGTACATATATGGAGACATTAAAGAGTTGGGTATTATTTCAGTAAGACAGCATGTTAACAATAGGCTTGTCTGATAAAGCCAAAACTACCTATTGGGAAAGTTGTTAGACGATGTGATGAGAAGAATTGAGATACTGAATACTGCTGTGGGATCAGATTGGTAGGTCATACAACGTTCGAGTGATTATGAACACTAGTGACTTTAGAAAAAGTTCCTACAAATAGATAAAGAACTGTTGTACCTAATTTAGAATACTGCAAAAAAATACCAGAGCAGGAATAGATCTTAGAAATCATAGAAGAAAAGTGTTGTTATGTGCCTTCCAGCTAGCCAATAGCTCCATTTTATTTACTTATTTATTTATTATTTTAATGGTAAAATAAGTATTTTTTGTGATAAAAAAACATATAAAATTTATCAACTTAGCCATTTTTAACTGTAAAGTTCAGCAGTGTTAACTAAATTCACATTGTTGTACAGCAGAGCTCCAGAACTTTTCCGTCCTGTAAAGCTGAACTCTATATCCATTAAACAACTCTGATTGCCTCCTCCCCTCAAGTCCCTGGCGCCACCGTTCTACGTTCTGTTTCTGTGAATTTGACAACTCTACATACTCCATATAAGTGGAATCATAGATATTTGTCACTTTGTGACTGGTTTATTTCACTTAGCATAATGTCCTCAAGATTCATCCATGCTGTAACATGTGACAAGATTTCCTTCCTTTTTAAGGCTAAATAATATTCCATTGTAAGTATGGACCACATTTTGTTTGTCCATTCATCTGTGGATGGACATTTGGTTTGCTTTCATCTCTTGGCTATTGTGAATAGTACTGCTCGGAACGTGGGTGTGTAAATACCTTTTTGAGACACTGCTTTCAATTTATATATATATATATATATATATATATATATATATATATATATGTATACACACATATATATATGGTTGTTGAAAAAGTCATGACACATTTTTGCAATGAAAAACATAGAAAAAAATGTCATGACTTTCCCGACAACTCAATACATTCAGAAGTGGGATTGCTGGATAATAGAGTAGTTCTATTTTTACTATTTTGAGGAACTGTCATTCTGTTTTCCCTAGAAACCGCACCAATTTACAAGCCCACAAATAGTGCACAAAGATTCCCTTTTTTCAACATTCTCACTAACACTTATTTCTTGTCTTTTGATAATAGCCATTCTAACAAGTGTGGTGATATCTCATGGTTTTGATTTGCATTTCTCTAATGATTACTGATGTTGAGCATCTTTTCATATGCTTATTGGCCATGTGTAGAAATGTAGAAATGTCTATTCAAGTCCTTAGTCTATTTTTTAAATTTCAGTTATTTGTTGTTTTTTGTTGTTATTGAGTTGTAGGAGTTCTTTATATATTATGGATATTAACCCTTTATCACATATATGATTTGCAAATATTTTCTCCCATTATGTAGGTTGTTTTTCACTCTGTGGATTGTGTCCTTTGATGCTCAGAAGTTTTATAGTTTAATGTAGTCTCATTTATCTGTATTTACTTTTGTTGCCTGTGCTTTTTTTTTTTTATCGTATCCAAGAAGTTATTGCCAAATTCATTGTCATGAAGTTTTCCCTATATTTTCTTCTAAACGTTTTATAATTTGAGGTCTTACATTTAGGTCTTTAATCCATTTTGGGTTAATTTTTATATATGGTATAAGTTAAGGGTCCAGCTTCATTCTTTTGCATGTGGATATCCAGTTTTTCCAGTACCACTTGTTGAAGAGGCTGTCTTTTCCCCATTGAGTGTTCTTGATATTTGTGGCAAACATTATTTAGCCATACATGTGAGGGTTTATTTCTGCACCTCAGTTTATTTTTGAATGAAGTCAAGTCTACCATGATTAGGCGATACTTTGTATAGAGATTAAATGTGGGGCCTCTTGTGTCAGTCTGCATGAATGTAAGTGCTCCACGATCTACTGTGTCCTGTAATTTACCTTTCTGTGCCTCATTTTCCTTACCTGTAAAACAAAAATAGTGATAGTATATCCCTCACAATGTTATTGTGAAGATTAAATAAAATAAAACTTGTTAGAAAATGCCTCATACATAGGAAGTACTCCATAAATCTTAGCTATTATTACTGCCTAAATTTGCCTCTTTCACAATTTTATTAGGGTACATCCAACACAATTATAGCTCTCTAAGGATCTTCAGATCATAGCAACTGCCTCAAATTCTAGATGCCACCAACACTATTCATACCTATTATGTGACCTCTTCTGTGATGTTCTAGCACCTGGGAGTTTATTTTTCATGTTATCTTAACCCCTAAAGACCTTGCTGCCTTCTACCCATCACACAACTTTCCCTAAATGTAGGAAATGAAGAATGATCAATTTTTGGGAAAATATAAAAGAAGGTAAAGGTCTCTGTAGTTTCTCAAAGCTGGTGTTCAGTATGTATTGATCCATTCACCTAAAATAGATGTGAAAAGGATCAGAGATTACCCCCCACCACCACCACCACCACCACCACCTTCTGTGGTCTATTGTGAAGGACTGAGGTCAGGTGGAGAAGGTGATGGGGCAAGGAAAACTAAAGCTTTTTGGTACAGCTTAGTTTGAAATTGACAGGCAGCCACTACAAAACTAATTGGTACTTAGAAAGCCACGCTGCCCAATTCCTTACCTGACTGATAATGCTGCTTGCATAAGGATAGAACAAACTTAAGTTAAATACAAATGAATGTAGTAACCATACTAGCCTCAGAATAAGTCAGAACAACCAGGAAAATGGCATAAGTCTAAGCAAAAGTGAGTGTTAGCATTTGTTCAATCCTGTGTGGTTTGGTGCAGCTGGGGTTAACCACTTCTCAGTACTTTCAGCCCTTTTCAAATGAATTCTTTGTGTTCAAACCTATGTTCTTTCCATTATCTTTTGATCTCCTTCTGTTTCCATATTAAAAGGCCTCTGGAAAACCTGAAGTATAAATGTTGTTTATAAAAATTGCTCTTCCCAATATTAATGTAAATTAACCAGCTATGCCTGAGATATCAATGTCTAACTAATCTCAATATTAAAAAAACTCAGCCATATTGCTGTTTTAATTAAATTGATAGCTATCTTTAGTTCACATTGTTTCATCCCAGAAAAGACCAAATGTCAAAAGTGGATATTAAACATTAAGAAAGCTTTTATTCTTAATATTCTTAGTACAGTATATATCAGTATGCAATTATCAGATATAGGAGGTTAATAGTTCTTAAAAATATTGGAACATAATGATTACATTGTCAGAGAAATCTTTTATGGAAATATTTAAAGGCAAAGACTCTAAATATAATTGAATATTATTTTGAAATGGGAAAAACTTCCAAAATTATTCTAGTTCCTAGCAAGGTAAGATGTTTCTGTTACTGTTTAAAAGTTTTTCTTATAGAAATAAAAAACATGTGTTCTATGATATTGAATCACAACCTATAGACTTAATTATAGGCTGCTATTGTTTTTCTGATTAAAATAAATCAAAACTAGGCAGATTACATGTTATTTAAAATTAAATCGTGTGTGCATATGTGTGTGTGTGTGTGTGTGTGTGTGTGTGTGTGTGTGTAATGATAACTCACTCTGAAAGTTTCCCCTCATTTGCTAAATCCAATTCTTGGACATATAGCAAGGAAAATTCATGGCAAGCACATAAAAGAGACTCATAAATATTTAAACAAGTGAACTGTTTTCTTTCAATTTGTTTTCTGGAAAAAAACATGGTTTTCTACACTTTTTTTTTAAGATTGAATTTAGATGGGATCCAGTAAAGATGACATACAACCATTGACCCAAGTGTTATCAATTTTAAAGTTTTATTTATATATGTGATAAGGATA
Organism: Hipposideros armiger; assembly: GCF_001890085.2. Classification (NCBI taxonomy): domain Eukaryota; kingdom Metazoa; phylum Chordata; class Mammalia; order Chiroptera; family Hipposideridae; genus Hipposideros; species Hipposideros armiger. The sequence continues at coordinate 2,778,252 of NW_017731519.1, read as the reverse complement.
ATATTTTGGTGCTGTTTAGTCTTCAGTAATTCTTGTTTCTAAATTATGACAAGGCTCCCATATTAAAAGCTATACTTGGCAGACTCAAATTAGAGTTTCTTTCACGGTGTGGAGAGGACAACTCATCCACAATTAAGGCCGAGCCATTGTGCTTAGTGCAATGAGAAAAAAGAAGGATATGATGTAGAGGAAGTCCTTTCCAGGGAAGAATAAGAGAAAAAAAACCTCTCCCCTTCCAGAGGAAGATGGTCAGAAGTCGGATGTGCAGCTCGGGTTGGAGCTTGGAGGGAAGATGCTGGTGAGCACAGCTAGAGAGGCACAGTGGACTTTCCAGTTATGCTTCAGTGCACACCAGGACAGACTTCTGCAGACTATCCACCAGGTGGCAAAGACCAAAGGAAAATATTTAATAAATGCCAAGTGGCCTCATTGCCAAGAGTGCTTTCTCTTATGGACGCTATCTTGAATAGAAAAACAAAGAGGGAGGAACATCCCCAACAGGGAGCTGACCTTTGAATTGATAAAATATTTACCTGAACACAGCTGTTTAATCTGGAAGTTATGTTAATTGGCAAGTTAAAATGTCTCTTGTTCTGCCACTGAACTGTACACTTAAAATGGCTAGTTGTGATACGTATTTTACCACAGTTTTTAAAAATTAAAATTTGAAAAATTATTTCTTATTCCTTCACCTACTTCCCACCCCAGTTATAGGAAGTAAGGAAGCTATGTATTTCTTTGCATATCTGATTATAATACAACTAAAATTTAATCCTGAACACCCCTTTCCCCGCTCCACACACACACATAGTTACTTTAAAATTCATAAGGCTTTCAGTTCTAGGACTCTTTACAAACTTTCCTATCTTTTAAGGGTTCCCCTTTCTGTAAGTGGGATTCCTCCAGGGTTTTGGGTTTCAGGTGTTTTCTGGGACTGCATTTTTTTTCTTCTGAGTACCTAAAGATCATATACTCGCAATCATATTCACTCTTATCTCACTAATTACATAAAAACAAAATTAGGTCCAGGCCTGTATATTAGCTTGTTCTCCCTACAAATCTCAAAATCTAGAGTATTTTGAAAAAGCGAGAGCTTTGAGGAAGTCACGTCCACATGTCACATTCCAAAGGGAACTTTGGGGGTGGCTGGTTCCACAGACTCTTTTAATAATAATAATAATACAAACCTTCTGTATTTCTTGTCCAGCCCCCCCTCCATCTCTAATATATACTGGGAGCCTGTCTTTTAAACTCCTGCTTTCTTCATATGTGGTACTATAACCTTCCACATCAAAAATCTGTATCCCTAGATAAAAGCAAGTAAAATAAAATAAATATGAAGCCAGACTGGACTGTGCCACCCATGTTACTATGTGTAACTCTGGGCAATTACTTAATCTCTCTGACCTTTAATTTTCTCCCATAAAATGGGGATAATTCAAACTTCATGAAGTTTCTTGTGAGGATTAAATAAAATAATGAATACAGAGTGCTTGCTTAATTAATCTATGTTGCTATTATGAATATCTCCCTCTTAAGTTTAGTCCCTCTCCCTTCTATTTCTGTCTTATGAAATACTTGTGAATAAATTCCCTGTATGTTCAACATTTTTTTTAATTCCTTTTTTGAGCATGTACTATGCACCAGATATAATGCTAGCTTTTGGTGATCCAAAAATGAATAAGATACAGATAGCTCAAGATGCCCTCAGGGTAGGAGAGAAGCCACACAAATGCTCTGTGAGCCCAGAAGGGGAAGCAGCTGAGTCTGACCAGAGTGGGAGGAGGCTGAGAGAAGACTTTTTTAAAGAGAAAACACTGGAATTGCACAAAAGAAGAGAGCGGGCAGTTCTTGGTGTGCTCCTTGGGCCTCTTCCTTAGAAGGGAGTGCCAAAGTTATCCATGAATCTTTGGGCTGCAGTTAAAACAGATTTCTCTGAAAACCTTCTGCAATAGTATTGAAATACTGAAAGGATGTTTCTCCTCTTCGTGGGAGAATAAAGAAAATTGTTGTTCCTTCCTCCTTTATGCATATATTCCTCTATGCTTTTATGCACTCAACAAATATTTAAGGTATCAATTAAGTATTAGACACTGTGCTATATGCCAGGGATACAGAATGACAAACTCAGTCTAGTGAGAGAGATTAACAAGAAAATCAAAGATTACAGCATGTTTATGAGAACTATAACAGATATATCCTTAGGATACTTGGGGAGCAGCACTAGTGTGACTAACTATCCCACTTTACCTCCTATTATCCCATTTTAGCACTGAAAATTCCATATCCTAGGAAACCCATCGGTCCTGCACAAACTAGGACTACTGGTCACCGTAGCTTCCAGGCCAGAGAGTAGGCTTTCCTAATGCAAACTGTGATGGGGGTGGGAGTATAATCATGTTAGAATTGATGTCCAGCATAAACTTAATGAAATACTAGATGGATGAGGACATTGGGACCATTCAATAAGTGAACAAATTTCATGCGTGGGAACTAGATTATATTGAATTATTAGAAAAATCCCAGCAATGTGCCCATAGTTCATACGGAATGTTATTGCTAGAGCTGTATGGAGATGAGGTGATTTAAATATTTTTGAGCATCTGTTACCTGGAAAGATAATTCTGACAAAGTCATGGCCATGGCCCGCAAGAAACTTAGAGTTCAATAAAGGATACATCTGTATATAGGAATCGTGATAAAGTAAGCTGGAGAGCAACTGGAAACATTATTTGAAATTCAGATAAGGAGAGTCTTGAGGGCCCAAAGATGACTTCCTGCAATGACAGTGTAGGAGAACAAAGGAGAACCTGAGAAAGGCTGGAGGAAAAGGCTTTCAAGTAAAGAAACGAAAGCTTCTCCACTGAAGCAAAGCAAAAAATTCATCTGACACCTTGGGCCCTGCCACAACAATTGAAGTTGTGGGACAAAGCTTTATTCCATAGTCTCCTCCAAGCTTTACTTTCTCTTCCTCAAAGTTTCACTCCCAAAAAAGATTTCTCAGGGACTCTGTGAAAAATGTGCTCATTTGGAGTTAACTGGATAATGGTTATACTTTTTTTTTGTTTTTAATTAGAGTCAATATACCAATATTTTGTACCCAAAAGCCTTTTTCACAGTGCTAATAGTTTACTTGAGCAAACTATGAACTCTTTATAACTATTCCCTCCCTGTGTTTATCAACCACAGAGTTTATTTTTCAAGCTGATCTGAATACTAATTGACAGCAAAATCCACGTTTCATGACTTCTTTTGCCCAGTTGCTGGTGCCCCCCGCTTTCTTGCTCTTAAGTCCCATAAATTCAACCTCACTGTTCATCCTTATTCTTCTCTTGGTCCCCGCTTCCACCTTTTGTTACCATAAAAATGCAGTCTTCACATCACATTTCTCAGTAAAATTATGAGATTTGAGTGAATTCACATTAATAATATTTTAGCTAACAATATTTTGAAGAGTCTCCAGACCATTTATTTACCAAAGAAACAATTTCAAATACTTGTGTCAAAATAAATGAACCAAGGCTTTTCTGATGTAGTAGCCTACCATTTTATTGTGGGTATAAATGCAAGTCTCTGGTCTCCAAAACTCAGCAGTTCTTATTAGATTCTTTCTTCATTAGTAAGAGAAAAAAATGTTCCCCTATGGATTTTTCCATCACTATTAGTGGTAGAATAGGGCATTTCTTTCCTGAAGTAATTCAAACGAATATGAAACTCTTTTCTGATATAACACTGTCTTTAGAACACCTTAGAATTATTGTAAATGATAAGTAGAATTTGTTAAGGTTATGAACTAAAGAGAAAGGTTGTATTTTTGTTGTTATTAAAAAAAAAAAAATTAGGGCCAGCCGAGTGGCTCGTTAGTTAAGAGTTAGCTTGGGCTCGTTCAAGAGTTTGCGCTCTGAGCAACAGCAGTTCGATGCCCGGCCCAAGCTGAGCAGCCGCTGAGCTGCCAACAGGCGGCAGGATGGCTCAGCTAAAAAAAGAACCAAACAAACAAAAAGAGTTAGCTTGGGAACGCGAGCTCTGAACAGCAGGGCCTCTGGTTCGGATCCCACATGGGCCACTGATGCTGTGCCCTCTACAGCTAAGATGATGAACAACAGCTCAACCTGGAGCTGGGCTGCTGTGAGTCATTGGCGACGGTGTAGGCTGCAGTGGGGCTGCAGTGGGCTACCGTAAGCTACTTGTGTGTGGCCAGCAGCCAGCGTGAGTGGCCAGTAGCCATCTTGAGCTGCGTGAGTGGCTGTCCAATGGCGGACGACTGATCTGCTTCAGCTGGGAAGAGCACAATGATCACAATACCAACATGGGCCAGTGAAGCAACGTCCTCTACAACTAGACTGAAGAACAAAAGGACAGCTTCTTGTCTGTTCCCCTTCCCCAATTCCCCAATGCTGTCCCTCCCCTAATTCCCCAGTAAAATCTTAAAAAAAAAAAAATTAGAGGTTAATTTTTCCTCCATTTGTTGGCTTAGCAATAACTTGAACTGTTTTTCTTTCCTAATTGTTCTCTTTGGCTCTAAGGTATTCTGAGCTGCTGAAAGCCACAAATGAATAGCGGGGTGACCTTTTCAGAGGCTCCAATGTTTGTAAGCTAAAATACAAAGAAAAAAATGTTTACTGAATGACTGTGTGCTTGATTCTAGAAGTCTCATTCAAATTAGCCCTTTTCCATTCCTCATTCCTACCCCAACCAGAATGTTCCAACTTCTCCATCTCTCCATTCCTTCCTGACCTTACTGGACTAGTAGAAATGCCAGCTACAGGGATGTGGTCATCAACTGAGCTCTTTGATGTGTTTTAAATTCTTCCTCAGTGTCCTTTTATCTTTTGGAGGGAGAAAGCACATCGGGCACCTGTTGTCACCAGGAGGCTGCGGGGGAGCTTTTGGCGGTGAGATGCCCAGGGTAAAGAAAGCACGCAGAGCCCACACGAGGAGGAACCAGAATCTTTAATCAGCAATAGCAACCATTATATAGAGGTTTTGAGGAAGGAGAGCGCATGGAAGTGCGCATGCTCCCTTCCGTGACTGTAAATCATGCTTACATAAAGAGTTTATGTAACTGGAGGCCGGTGCCTGTGCAGCAGGCTCCAGAGTCAAGCTTTGTATGTCTGGGGTCAGGGCCTGTACCCTAGCCTGCATACATCTGGACAGCTGGGCCCATGCCCAGGGCCGCTGCCTGTGCACACCTGAACCTGCCCAGGCCCTGTCAGTCCCCCCTTGCAGGGTTTGACCCGAAGAGCGTGTCCCTGTGCACAAAGGCCACAACAGCAATACATAGAGCAACAGAGGACCACAAGGCTGACAGCGATGCCTGTCAAGATAAAGCCTGCCCATCACCATGAAGGGCCAAGGGAGTTGCACCAACATGAAAGGGGGTCATCCTGCAGGGCCTGGATCTCCAAAACCTCAGTGTCTATCTCCTGCAAGGCCTCCTGTATCTTTTGTTGGTGGTCCAGGATGTAAACACAGCATTTATCGTGTAAGAGGGCCCTTTTCCCCCTGCACAGCAGTTAACAAATCTAGGACCATCCTGTTCTGCAAAACCACCTCTTTTATATGGATTGTTTCGTCAAGGAGCAGGGCTAAAGAGGCTCGCGTGACATTTAGAGCATTGGCGACGTGTTGGGCAAGGGCTTCTACCTGTAGCTCTAGTCTATCACTTTACCCCCTGGCAATAAGACGGCTAAGGAGTAAAACCACCAGGCCACCTGCTTTGTCCAGTGTCAGCGATGGTAAACTGGGTCCCACTTGGCCAGCCTGGCCCTTGTGTGAGGCTTTTGTAGCCTGTTTCTGGGAATGGGGGCAGTTCGGGCGCTTTTCAGCCACAGCCTGTGCCTGTATAGTCCGGCCTTGTCAACGGACTTCTACATCTCCCAGTCTAGCCAAAGCCCCTGTGACTTCATGGATGGGCCAGTCTGCATAGAGAGCTAACAAGGAGGCCATAGTCCCAAAAGTTCCTGGCGGGCCATTAGCGAGGATAAGGTCTTTCATGTGGGCTATAAAATTTTTTTTATCAGGACTAGTATACTGTAAGGCAAACATTTGCCTCATGTCCATCTCCCGTATGACTTGCACCAAGTAAGTGGTCCACTTACTCACATGCTCCGGCAAGTCCCCTGTATTGTCCCAGACTGTGAGGGCAGCAGCCATGAGCCAATTAATCAGGGTCTGATTACCAGTTTGAGGGTTGGTCTGGGGCACGTTTTGCAAATGCTGCGGCAGGGAGGGCACCGTGGTGACGCTGGCCAGTTGCACGATCTCGGTGGGGCTTAACTCAGTGCTGTCCACCCCATCATCCCACAAGCATAACAACCAAGCAGGGACTGACTCACCCAGGCGCTGCTTGCACTGCTTTGAGAGCCCCCTCAGCTCCATGTCCATATAAGCAGTGTAAGAAATATGACAGACAGACTGCCGAGGTCCCACGGCTCCACCCCCAGGAGCCAGTAGCTCCTCAACTTCCACCCTTTGTCGCACCACCGGTGGGGTGCACCACACTGGTTCCAGTGGGCTGCTAGCCTGGGAGGGCACCTCCAACTTGAGGGACCCTTGGAGCATGCGTTCAGCCACAGCCAGGCATTGCTCCCAGTCCTCCTCCTGGCGCTGTAAGTGCTGCACCCAGTTCGCATACTCCTAAATGTGACTAGCATGTCGCAAGACAGCTAGGAACACCCAGGCCACCCTGCTGGCTGTCTCCTGGTGTGCTGGCCAGGATGTTTGGCTCCAACGCTTCCAGGGCTTTCCAGATATCTTCCGGTCAGGGGGCGCATGGGCATCTCAGTCTTTCAGTGGAGTCCACGCCAGCAGGTACGCTGCTACCTGATACCAGAGGGATGTCTGGGGCCATATGCCGTAGACCCAGGGCGGTTTCTCTACCGAGGCTGAAGGGGCACTTACCTTGTCATGGTGATCCTGCCTACTACGCCAAGTGTTGTCTCAGGGGGCTGCGGGGGAGCTTTCGGTGGTGAGATGCCCAGGGTAAAGAAAGCATGTAGAGCTGACATGAGGAGGAACCAGCATCTTTAATTAGCAATAGCAATCATTATATAGAGGTTTTGGGGAAGGAGAGCGCATGGAAGTGTGCATGCTCCCTCCCGGGACTGTAAATCATGCTTACATAAAGGGCTTAGGTAACCGGAGCCCGGCGCCTGTGCAGCAGGCTCAGGAGTTTGTAGGTCGGGGGTCAGGGTCTGTAAGTCAGCCTGCACCCATCTGGACAGCCCAGAACCAACGTCAAGGGCTGCTGCTGTGTGGACCCAAACCTCGTCCAGGGTCAGGGCCCGTACCCTAGCCTGCACACATCTGGACAGCCCGGGCCCGCGCCTGGGGCCGCCGCTTGTGCGCACCTGAACCTGTCCAGGCCCTGTCAGCACCACAGCTGCCTGTTCTTGGGAAGAGGAGTCAGGAAGCAGCAGACCTAGGTTACTCCTATCCGCTGACAGTCACAGAAATGACATTTTTTTCTAGATATGACCAGATGTCCTCTATTCCCCAGACCTAAATTCACTTAACCTTGCTTCTCCAAAGTGCCTTACATCCTTACCCACCCCCTCAACCCCTCCATTCTTAGCTCTTAAAAAAAATTTCACAGACACTGCCGTTATCACATATCTGGCTTTTCATCATAGCTTTGCAAACCCCTTTCAAATGTTCTCTTCCTTTCTCTTTCTTCTTTTAAACCTCACAATTTTGCTTTTCTGGCAGCCAACCAAAGATTTCTCTGTGTGACTTAAAAGAAATATTACAAGACAAACTCTCTCCTGGTACAAGTGTTACAGAATTATTTGCATGTATAATCTCTTCCTGTGCCTCCTTCTAGCCTGGGCCTTTCGTCTCCAATCCTCATGGCATAACAAAAGAATAAATTACGGTACTACTGATAGAACATTAAACTGACAATCTTCTAAGGCACTGGCAGTTTTAATGGAGACTAGGGAAATTTCAAGATTATACATTTTCTTGTAGATTTGTTTCTTTTTCTTGTCTGCTCACTCATATATTATCAATTTTCTCACCTTCTTATTATTCAGTTTCCTATCTGCCAAAGAACAAAACTAAAGCTGCCTTGAGCCAATGGAACTGTACTTGCTGATAGAAAAGGTATTGCAATTCGTTAGAAGGTATTTAGGCATATAATTTAAATATTTAATTAAATTAATAAACTATAGCAATTTCAAAAAGACTAAATGGATTACGTTACCTAATATTTTGCCTTTGGGAAAATATTACGTCTTTGGGAAGACAGGAAAAGCGAAAGTAATGGTGTTTATATAATGCCATCTAGTGGTAGATACATGAAAAATTCTGTTTCATCCAGGGCTGTTTTAAATGAGCTGGGAAAATAATTGCTGCTGTTAGGGGCCATTAGGGTCAGGTTTAATTCTAGGGTTTGGGTTTTTTTAACCTCTTTTAGAGATAATCCAATCCTTGGGGCTCTTTTTGGCATCATTGAGAGTTTTCAGCTTTCATCCGCTTTTCAGAAACAAAAAAAATGAAAACTGAAAATCCAGAGGAATTACTACGTTGGTGTTTTAAGTTTTAGACTTTCCCTTGCCACTATATTTCTATCTCGCTAAAATGAAACACTGATTCTGCTGAAAATCGGAAAATGTTAATAACCAAGAAAACTGCAATGATCACGCTACTTAAAATATGTTTTTTGCGAGCACCTGAAAGGGCAGTCAGTACATTTCAGTCTCTTCCTGAAAGTCAACAGGACATTAATCCCTCAACAGGGCTCTGTGTCCCTTCGTGGTACTCGTGATGCAAGTGGGGAACAAAGTCCCGACACACAGGTTCAGATAAAGTGAGTAACACGCTTTATTTGGGAACCAATGTCCTTCCAGAGGCCAATGCTCTGGTAAGCACAGAGAGTTATGCAGAATAGAATAGAATTTAATAACGAACCAAGTCCCAGAGTCAATCGAGATGGAGAAGGTCCCTGGTCCAGGATAGACGACTGGGCCCACGACAGGCCTGAGGCAAGTTGGTCTTGCAAGGGAGAACTTCAGAGAGTCCAGGAGTATCATGGCTTGCACCTAGCAGAGGGTCTTAGCCGAGCGCCCAGTCAGACTACTTATGACATTGCTCTGGAGTTCTACTTTTATCCTCTTTTCCTTAGACTTGTTTACTTCTTAGGTGATAACCAGGAGTTGTTTTGGTGAACGTGCTTACCACTCAATTTTGTTATGCTCAGTTTCACACGTAAACATAAACATGTTCATTTTCACAGTATATGTTCTACACATAAACATGCTTACTTTCATTTTACTCTTATCAGTCTGACACCTACTAGTAAACAACTTGTTTTGCAAGCCTCAATCCAAAAACAACCTTGTATATAAACACCTAGTAGACAACTAGTAAACAAGCTTCAATCCAATAACAATCTTGTTTATAGTATATTCTATATGCTCTACACAAGATATAACAGTGCTCCCCTCTTCCAACTCCTCTCACTTTGATCTATCACTCTTACCTTTTAAATATATGAATATGAAGAAAGGAAGTTTTCTTTAATTACTTTTATTAAATAGATATACACCTATGACGACAATAACAGAGTTTTAGATGTTGACCCACTGTTAGCAAAGTTCAAAATCAAAAAACAACCCTCCCCCATATAATCAATAATGTTGTAAATATTTTTTAGGGGGCCAGATGGACTCATGTCTTGTTAGGGAGACCACTTCATGGACGGTGTAGAGGCCTGACCACTGTACTGCACATCTGAAGCTGCTGTTGAATAATATTGTGTGTCAACTATAATTTAATATACATATAGTCATGGGATGTGGAGTATAGTGTGGGAATGGAGTCAATGGAATTGTAATAGATATGTATGATATCGGAGTGGGGGGGGACAGTGGATGGGGGAAGGGGAGTTGTCAGTTTGTGAGGGGTGAAAAGGATAACTATTGTATTATTTCATACACCTGAAACTAATAATAATAAATACATAAATAATAAAAAAGAAAAACAACAATCCTCCCCCTACACATACAGAAAGAAAACAAAAATTAGAAAAATAATAGCCAAATCAAAAACTACTGTGTAATTTATTCGTTTTCCAGGATCAGCTTGCTTTTCCAAAGACTGATATCTAACTTACAGTTGAGGCTGGCTTTGCTTTGACTATGAAATACTTCCAGAACCAAGTCCCTATCCTGATCCATCCTTCCCAGCTATTATTTCCAAAGTCCTTCCACCTGTTGATGTAAGAAACAAACATGTAGAGAATTTTTATGAGTTGATTTGAGCCAAACTGATGACATAAGCCAGGGAGCAAGATCTCAAATGCTCCAGAGAATAACAGTTTTACAGATTCTTTTATTGAAATTAAGGAGGGGACATAAGGAAGACTGGAGAAATCAAGATGGGATTGAATTACAGGATAGTTTATAAGATTATCTGTTCTTTTAAGGGTTAATATCCCCATTAAGGGGTATTACTTCTGGTATTTCAAAGGTGTGTTAACCTAGATGCACAAGAACAATGGGCAGAGCTGACTTAAAACATTTCACTAAAGAAGTTATAGGCCTGGGGCATGACTACTCAGCATGACCTGCCCAGTGAGGAATTTATGACTAGATCACTCTGTGAGGTCACTTACCATAGGGCCCCTTTTTTTGTCCACACACCTTTCTTAGCAGGTCTCTCCTCAGGAACCAGCACTGAGAGGCTGATCAAATCAAATCGGCATGCATCAATCATCGCCTGCTTCCCAGCTCTTGACAAAGGTGGATTGTCTACCATGTTTACCTCAGATTCCTTGAGTTTCTCAGGACTTCTTCCTGTTGTGCATTCTTTCATTCTGTCACAGTCTTGTAGATAAACTAATAGATGTGAAAGCAAATTGAATTATAAAACATTCTGGGCAAGACTAAAATGCTTTGAATAGTACAAGGTAGTTAAATGGATGATTTTCAGACTTCCTGTGATATTGACTGAGATATATATTGGGTTGTCAGAAAAGTCATGATGTATTTTTTTCTGCTTTTTATTGCAAAAATGTGTCATGACTTTTCTGACAACCCAATATATCTGCTGACTCAGGGGCCAAATCCTTAATCCCAATACAACTCATCATCTGGAAATTCCTCCTGAAATAAATATGATATTTTTTCCCATAGTTCTCTGACACTTACAAGAGGGTTTCTTTGTTCTTAATCTTTTTTTCATTAACATACTCATAACTATGAAAACAAATATAACTTTTCAGGATGGTGGGTTTTCTAAGATGCTATACTTTTATGTGTTAATTAGAATGAGAGTGACTGAATGAGGTATTCGTGTCTAAAGCAGTTTCAGTTGAAGAGGACTCAAAATGTCTCTTCTTGATTTCAGCTGAACGACTCCAGGCATACCTTATTTTATTGAGCTTCACTTTATTGCACTTCACAGATGTTGTGCTTTTTTTTTACAAATTCAAGGCAAGACCCTCCACCAGCGAAAAGATTATGACTCACTTTATTGTGATACTCACTTAATTGGTCTGGAACTGAACCCGCAATATCTCCAAGGTATGCCTTTACAGAATTTTCTTTTCAGCAACAGGGTAGTTATCTCTTGACCTCTATGTGTATCTCCCACCACATAAATTCAAAAGCTCCCATTTTATTGATGGCATTAGCAACTATTTCATAATTGGTAGTTAGAATTAACATGCAGTGAAATTTAAGTGGTTGTTAAGATCTTTGTAAATTAAAGATTTTTAAATTAAATACCAGTTTAGTATTTGGTGTTATTTGAAAGGGCCAATCTTCCACAGCAGGAATTTTAGTGGAAGAATGCCAAATAATGCTCATTTTGTGTCTTGTTTCCAACCCTCTCTAGTGGTGCCAAGTTTATTATGGATTAGAAACTGAACATGATCAAGTACCCATTTCTAAAATGTAATCATTTAATTTTCATATAATTTTATGAAGGCAGTTTAATTATTTTATGATTATATAACCAGAACATGATATGATGCAAGGTCATGATGAATGAAATATCTTACCATCTTAAGTATGGAAAAAAAAAACCTTAATCAAATCATATACAGAGATTCAATTAGTGTAATACATAATCTGTATTGACATCTCTTTCTCTCCTTTCCCAGTGGGCGTTAACTCACAGTTTTCCTGGGAATAGACTAAGAAAAGCCTTCCTTCTATGTTATTCTGGTTTCTCTTAGTTCTTGAGCTTTCTAAAAACCTGTAAGATGCTATTTGGTACTGCTCTTAAAAATAGAATAATGAGACCCAATAGTAAGACAGAATAGCAACTGTATATGAAAGGACCCTTATCTCAGAACCTGTCTGCTTATCTCTGCTCCACTGTTGTCTATGGCATGCAAAAAAAGAATAGGTATAGATGCTGGATGACAGGTCTCATGCCCTCATGCCTCTTCAAAATAACAAGAAAATCATGTCTTTGATGTCCAAAAATATTTCTAGAATATATAGATTTCTTATTACAATTTAATGTGTTCTATGGAAATAAGAGGCAAAAGGACATTTCAACTTATGAGACAACCTCAAACTCAGAGAACTCTAAGAACCAGTGATACCTTGTATTATAGTTCTTATCCTTAGAAGGATTTTTATGCTTCTGGTACTTCAGGTGACTGAGATGAATGAACATAAACAGATATTTATATCTTCATGACCTAGAATCCACAGTCTATAGTTATATTGTCTAAAGAGGCAATATAACTGCATACTCAAAAAAAGGGACAGGGTGATTCCTGTGTGTTAGAGATAGGACTGAGAGAAGGGTGCACATGCAGGGACTTGAAAGGGCTGATATTATGGGCTCCATTGGGAGAGAGATCAGCGTCTGCTTGGACATTGTGTGCTCTGCAAGCAGATACCTCAGTGGGAAAGGCAGTGGAAGTGCTGCTGACAACAGGGTGTTAGTGTTAGGGATGGAGCACCAGGAGTCTATATAAGGTGTCTGGACTGAACATAGGTGGTGGGGAGGGACTGAACTGCCAGAAGGCAGATTTGCATGCCTATGAACAAGAGTTTCTGCATTGCTATCAGTTAATCTACAAATTATAGAGTTGTAAAATAGCTCAAAGACAACGAAAGGCCCAGTGACCCTATGGATTTAGCTAAATCACCTAGTTTTCCATTAAAGTAATCCAGTAATCTTTGTGTCCATTTCTAAGTCTTTCACAATTTTCCCCTACATTGGCATTCGTGGAAATAAGAGATTACTTTCAGTTGCTCCACAAAATCTTATTCATGTCTAACTAAATTTCTTGAATATAATTTTATTTAGAAGTTTTTTTTCCAGATTCCCCTCAGCTGATGATTGTGATCACTCTCTTTTGAGCTCCACAATTCCATTGTGTCTTTTTAATGGCAGTATTTTACTTTACAATCACTAATAGTTGTGTATCTACCTATTCCGCAAACTGGATTTTAAGTTGCTTTGTTTCAAATCCCCCGCAGTAACCATCAGGGTGCATATATATGTAATGTGCTCAATAGTTATACTTCATTGAATTTAGTGTAATTCTTATATCCATTCAGCTAGTCCTGATTAAGCTTTGTGTATAGGTAAAGATAGATGGCAGCTTCCTGCAAAATAAGATCTGAGAAGCTGATCTTTGTATGGAATCATCTACAGCATTATTATAAATTAAGTAACTCCAGGCCATGCTCACTTTAGAGCCACTCTATTCCCAAATCTCTCTCTCTCTCTCTCTCTCTCTTGAACTACTATGAGTGCCTAAAACCATTTCCACTCTTGGATTGGATTTACTAGCGAATTTAGTGAATTAAGACATAATCTCTGAAAGGCTATTTTAGTACCCCACTAGCCATTAGCTCCCATTAGTAGATCAAGATGGAGTAGTTTTCCAATTTGATAGGTCTCAAAAGAACAGTAAAGAAAAGGAAGGAATTTTTTCATCTTTCTTTTAAACACTAAGTGAAGAATTAGAACACTTAGAGTTGGGGATATGCTGGGTCTATAATTATTGAAGATGAACAGAAGATCTCAATGGTCATCCTTATGAGAAGACTTTACTGCTATTTTCTCCAATGAAATTAGAAGTCTAGAAAAATATTTCCATATTAAGTGTGAATAAAAATATTTTTTTAACATTTTTAAGGATGCCTCTTAATTTTTGAAGTACAAGTTAGATCATGATCACCAGCTATTATTTATGGATTGGTATTACACTGAAATCTTTATGTCATTGGATATGTAAAAAGATTGAAGAAATTTAAAACACAGCCTTCAAAACTAGAAATGATTGTATTGGGACTCAGGAACATTTAGCATCCTTGCATAAAAGACACTTGGTACCAATTATTTAAGCACTAAATGGGTCTAGAATTCCAGATTAAATTACCACAGTTTTGATTCAATTAACTTTGATTCAGTGCCTATGTCTTTAATGACAAAGTTATTCCAGGAAAAGTTGAGCCTTGGAAAAGTTTTACCTAGCTAAGATTCCCCTGAAGGCAGAATGTGAGTCATATAGTACTTACACTGACAAATAAAACCACAGTGCATATCTGCTCCCTGTGGATTTTAATTTGCAGCAACAATAAACTGCAAGTAATGAGCCTTAGGTTAAAAGGTTGAATATAAAGTTCAAGTCAGAATTAGGAGGTTTTGTCTGGAAAAAGTTGAGGTAAATGTCATAGGCCAGATGATCTGAGAAGCCTTACAGAAATGCTTCCTGGCAGCTGGTGTGTTTATGGCTTTGTTCTCCTTCGAGTATGGTGACTGCCAGACCACAGCTGCCTCGCCCATTTAGCTGTCACTGGAATTAGCCACACTGTGTGTTTGCCGCTCAGAAACTGTGTCTCCAGTTCTCAGGGCTGTAGATATTCTGCTTTTTAATCAGACACTGCTACCGTTTTTTTTCTGGGGCCCCTATGGTGTTTCTTAATGGAGATACTATTGACATTTGGGGGAAGATAATTCTTTGTGCAGGACCGCCCAGCATATTGCAAAGCATTTATTATCTTTAGGCCCCATCTACAAAGCACTTTTCAATCCCTGAGAAACCTAACCCCACTCCCCACTTTCATTTCCAAACATCACAGAAGAAGAACCTTGGGTATGATCCCCTGTCAGAAGATAACAGGATGAATAAGACAAGTTTGTGAACCTCAAGAAGTTAGAAGCCTCATAGAGAAAACAGATAAGTAAATATAGTACAGTGATACATGCTATGAGAGAAATGAAAACAAACTAATGACTCCTGGAGATATTCAAGAAATCTCGTCAGAGGAAGAAATGCTTAAGCCAAGTCTTCAAGAACAAGTAAAAATTAACTAGGTGAAGACAATTTGTAGGCATCAGAAGAGGTCCAAAGGTCATTCCAGAGTCCAGAAAAATGCTTTAGAAGTGCTGCAAGCACTTCTAAATTCATTCAGGCTGGTGCATGGAGTTGGAGTTGGTGGGGAGGTGGTAATTAAGAAGACAGGACATATGTTGTAAGGAGGGTGTCACAGCCAGGGTAAAATATGAACTTTACACTTAGGAATATGGGGACATGGAAGTGGCGTGATCACATCTGAGTTTCAGTAATTCAGAAGAGAAATGAAGGATACTTTGGTAATGCTTCAATGGATAAACAATAAGGACTGCCATCATACTTCAGCCAAAAACCACCAGGAGCACACCTGTAGTTGAACAGGTTGCTTATATTACCTGTCGCAAAGGAGGAAAACACTGTGAGGAACTGAGGGGTGTTTCAGTAAGAGTGTGTTAGAAAGAACCTATTTATCAGATTTGAGCTTTAGTTGGGTGATTTGGGGGAGAGTCTAAGGAAATGGGAGTGAACTCACTATAGAAAAGCAAGGGCAGTTCTATGATTGGGTGTCTCCAAACTAGAGGGAGGATTGGTGAAGAAGTAGTCTCGCATATTAGCTGGGAGAGAGTGATGATTGATCTTTTGTGGGTTGCAGTGACCTTATTTTGTCTTACTTGATTGTGGTTTACATTGTGTAGACTTTAAGTGCTTGGCTCTGCAGGGAGATAAGCAAGGTGATAGTTAAGGCGCATTAGTTGAGTTTTACTTGTTTCTGTGAAGGGATGTACTTGATCAAGTTAATAAACTGAGGAAAAGCATTTAGTAGGGAGTGAAATATGAGGGGGCAGACTAATTAATGTAATAAAAATCCTGCAGACATTGGAGATTACAAATTTTTATTTGTACATTACCAATGGTTGTTTGGTTTCTTTTATTAATGCCTATCAGCCCAGATGAAGGAATGTAGAGAACATGTGTCAGTTATTTCTATAGTATCTATTTCCCTCTTTCCAGTAGCATCTAATTTCCATTTGGGACCCATGTGATTCCAGGGACATTGATTTCCTTTCCAGCTCCAATATGGGAACATAGAACTGAGCTTAAGTTTATCAGTTTATAATTTGCCTGGCCGCAGTGATTGGTTCAATGGTGGGAACATGACCTAGGACTTTTACGGTGAATACTGGGGCACATATTTGCTCTTATTCTGCTGGATATAAATGAAGAAGGATTATTTTGAAATTCTAGAATGCTAAGGCTTCCCATGAGGAAAACTAGGTCACATACCAAGGACTGGGCAGAAGAATGGCATCAGAATTCTCAAGAGCGCTACTGAAAACGAGAAGGCAATGGAGCGATGCCTGGAGTGAGAATGAAACCAACCCTGAGGAAGGCAGAGGGAAAAAGAAGCTTGGTTTTGCTCACATCAGTTGAGCTGCAAGAACAGGCCCCATTTGAACCCAGTTTTATCTTTGGACTTTTCAGTCCAAACAGTCTTTATCATGTAAGCGAGTGTGTGTTATCTTTCTGTTGTTCATAACCTTGTCTCTAGCCTCACCACGGTAAAAAGTGAAGAAGGCTGACTTGTAGGTTGATCTGGGCTTCAGAATGAGTGGGGCATGTGCAGCATAAAGGTCAAGGGCATTAAATGTCTTGGCAAAATAATAATTAAAATGATGGTGATGAACTCAATAGGCACAAAAGTACCTGGTCTATCTCCACTAAAATTTTCTTTTTCTCTGTCTTATCCTAGGGCCAAAGTCTATGTTTTTCATACTGTTATCTAATCTGATTAAATTCAAATAAAAATTATTTATAAGCATTGTACTGTGCTAAATTCTGTAAGAAAACACAAGTCTAGATTCCTGTTTCTAATACTTGTACTGTGTAAGTAGGGAGTTCACACACACACACACATGCACGCGCGCACACACACACACACACACACACACACACACACACACACACTATTCACCCATTCATTTATTAAACCCTTAAAAGCAAGACAAGGCAAAATACGAGGAAGAGTTCAAGTGAATTTCACAGATGGCAAGTGCAAAGGGATTTAAAAGGAACTAGAAAGCAATCTGTGCTGTTTAGCTAATGTGGAGTGATTAGAGGAAATTCCCCAGGGTTCTCTTTTCTCTCATTTAATGTGTTAGCATTAGAGAGGGCAGCAGGCTTACTCTGATTCTGATGTGAGTTATGAGGGATCTTTTTACTAGCTCTGTGACCTTGAGCAAGTCATTTAACCCCTTTGAACATCATCTTTTTCTGTTTAAAATTTTGATAATAATCTGAGTCCTTACTTCTTTTCAGGCTTGTTTTAGAAAATCAAAACATTAATGGGAAACAAAGGATGTTAAAGTACCTTCCACACTGGAAAGCACCAAAGAAAATTAGGCAATGATTATGATAATGAATGGTGGCCCTTGGCAGACCCAGAGCTACCCTAATTTCCTTATTTTGTTTTTTTTTGTTTTGTTTCACATTTTTTTTTTTGGTCAAAAATCTAAATAGCTAATGGTGGAAATTTGAGAAGCTATAGAAGGAACAATGACGAAGCTATAAAGAAGAAATTGTTCTACAAGTCACAGCATGTGCACCTCTGATGATCTTATCATCTTTCTGGAGCAGCCCTACTGTACAATTACCGTATTTGCCGGCGTATAAGACGACTTTTTGGCCCTGAAAAATATGCCTCCAAGTGGGGGGTCGTCTTATACGCCAGGTACACTTCAGATAGACTGCCCATAGTGCTTGCCCCGTGCCATAGTGGCCTCTCTATGCCCGCCCACTTCATTCCACATACCGTTCAGGCATCAGCAGCACTGCTGGGTGTATGCTCGGCTGTTATGCGATTTTGCTGTTATGCGATTTTACCACACTCGCAAAATCGCACACAGCCGACCATATAACAAACTCTGTATTTTGAGTGGAAATGTTAGGGGGTCGTCTTATACGCCGAGTCGTCTTATACACCGGCAAATACGGTACGTAAAATTTTAGAAAGTGCTTATTCAGCTACATTTTACTCACAAATGTAAAGCTGGTATTAAGAGACAGATATATAATAAAACTGGGCATTTCTGTTTGGGACCAAAGAAAAATTCCATTCAAGTGAAGTTGTTTGTGTGGTTCTGTTTTTGTAAACTTCATAAATTAATTTCTTCATATTCTAACCTAAGATGTTGGGCACCTTACCAAGCCTCTGAGAGGGCTTTATAATCAGGTTTACAGGCTACATGGCCTGTAATCATTAGGCTACTAAGCTTTTCAGTGAAAACTCTGCCTCTTGCTTTTGGATAGAGAAATGGAAGCTCACACTTTTGCACTGTCAACAGTCAATAAGGAACTCAAGTGATAGGGCTTCTACCCAACTACCTTTGAAATATGGGTGCTTTTTTAAAATTTTTATTTCCATTCTTTTACTTTCTAGAAAAGAATAACAACACTATTTTGCAATAATTATGGATTCCCAGGAAGTGACAAAAATAATTCAGAGAGGTCCCTTGTACCCTTTACCCAGTTTTCCTTAATAGTTATGTTTTATATAACTATAGCACAAATTCAAAACAAGAAAACTGACATTGGTACAATCCACAGACCTTATTTCACATTTAGATTTCACCACTTTTACATGCATACATTAGTGCACATGTGCATATGTGTCTGTGTACAGATGTATCCAAATATATAGCTTTATGTAGCCACCATTGTAATCAAGATACAAAAATGGTCCATCACTACAAGATCTCCATTGTGTTACCCTTTTATAGTTATGCCTACTTTCTCCTGACCCTAACCCCTGACAACCATTAATCTATCTCTGTCTCTACACTTGTGTCATTTTAAGAGTGTTATATAAATGGAATCACATATGATCTTTTGAGGCTGGCTTTTTTCACACAGCATATTGCCCTTCAGATCCATTCCAGGTTATTGTTATATCAATAGTTCCTTTTTATTGTTGAATAATATTCCAAGGTGAGGCTATACCATAGCTTGTTTAACTGTTCACACATTGAAGAACATTCTGGTTGTTTCTAGTTTTGGGCAATTACTAATAAGGTTGCTATGAATATTCATATGCAGCTTCTCTGGTCAACTTTTGAACCAATGTCTTCTCCAGGCAATTCTGCTTAGCATGAGGGACAGAGCCCAGGCCAGAGTTTGTACCCTAGCCTAATAGATCTTTAATCTTCATTAGGCCCTACAGGTCATTTTCAGTACAATTTTGAACATATTCATATACAAAGTAGATAGAAAGAAGGATATAATGAACACTCATGTCCATCACTGAACTCTAGCAATTATTATCATTCTGTCACATTTTTCATCCATACCTCTACCTACTCTCCCTACTAACACTTGATTATTTCGAAGCAAACCCCAGACAGTATAATTTTATCTGTGAATATTTCAATGTATATCTCTAAAATTTAAGAATCTTTTTTTAAGAAAAAAACATAACTAAAATGCCATTATCCCAATGTCACACTTTGGCTTCCTCCAGAGGCTGATACTGAAACAAAGACTTGAGTGCAACTATTCTATTTGAGAAGGGGAGACACCATTAGGAAAGTGAGGAAATTGAGACAGACAAGGGAATGTTGTAAGCTAGACATTGCAGAAGCCTGCTGTAGCAAGCATTAACTCCTTAGCACTTGCTGGCAGCCACAGGAGTAGGCAAAGAGAATTTCAGCAGGCAGAGAAAGCCCTTTTGCAAAGAAATGCAGGTGCTGGCAACTGAATTCTGGGTAACATGCACTGAAGTGGGAAGGGCTGGGACTATGGAACCTGGGGACTGATAGCTTCTCCTACACAGATTAAAAACAATTACCAAGTTAGTGTTCAAATTTCCCTTAGTGTATCATAATATTTTTATAGTTGATGTGTCCAAATAATGACACAAATAAAGTTCATACATTGTGATTGATTTATAAGTTTTTTTAAGTCTCTTTTTGCTCTTTTATTTTGAAATTTTTATACTTACACCAAAAATGGAAGAATTTTACTGTGAACAATTATATATCCACCAAGATTATACCATTAACATTTTTAATACACTGGCTTTATCACACACTCGTATATATCATCTGTTGATCTCTTTATCCAAATTATATTTCTTGATGCATTTTGTAGTAAATTAAAGGTATCAATTTACCCCTAAACACTTCAGCATAAAAATCATTACTGAACTTTATATTGTTTACTGTTTCATTTTCTTGTGAGGTATAATTTGTACATAATGAAATGCACAATGTTTGACCAAATGTTTGGGCACCTGATGGCCCAGTCAAGTTGACAGATAAAATTAACCATCACAGAAATCAAAGTGGTTCATATCACCACCACTTAGTATTGTTCTAATCACCTACAGATTTCCTATTTTGTTTTTGTTTAATTGTTGTATTTAGTGCTGAGAGTTGGTGTTAAAAATTTCTTGCTATGGGCTGGCCAAGTGGCGCGTTGGTTAAGAGCTGTCTTGGGATGCCAGAGGGCCCCGGTTCGGATCCCACATATGAGGGCCAGTGACACTGCCCTCTACAGCTAAGATGCTGAACAACAGCTCAACCTGGAGCTGGGCTGTTGTGAGTCACCAGCGACCTCCTGGGCTGCAGTCCCTGCTGCAGTGGGTTGCCATGGGCTACCAGGGATAGCCAGCAGCCGCTGTGAGCAGCTGTCCAGAAGCCGGCGACTGATCTGCCTCGCCCGGGAAGAGCGCAATGATGGTGCCAACTTGGGCCAGTGAAGCAACATCCTCCACAACTAGACTGAAGAACAAAAGGACAGCAACTTGTCTGTTCCCCTTCCCCAATTCCCCAATGCTGTTCCCTCCCCCAACTCCCCAATAAAATCTTTAAAAAAAAATCTCTTGCTATGATTATGGAATTATCTATTCTTTTAATTCTGTCAATTTTTGCTTCATGTGTTTTATAGTTCTGTTATCAGGAACATACTTATTTATGATTAGGCACATACATAATTTCTTCCTGATTAATTGACCCTTTTATTTTTATTAAATATCCCTTTTTATCTTTGGTGATATTTTTTGTCTCAAAGTCTATTTTTCTGCTATATAATAACCTGCTTATTATGCTTATGATATATCTTTTTCCATCCATTTACTTTCAATCTATCTGCCTCTTTATATTTAAAGTGAGTCTCTTTAAGACAATATATTCATGGGGTTTGTTTTTTTTTAATTTCTAAATTTAAAAAAATTCAAATTTTTTTTTAATTTTAGAATTTAACATTCTGACAATCTCTGCCATTCCATTGGAGTGTTTAGCACTTAATCATTTAATGTAATTATTGATAAGGCTGGATTATTGCTATCATTTTATTGCTTGTTTTCTACTTATTCCATCAGATTTTGTTACACTGTTTCTGGTGTCTTGCCTCTTTTAGGTTATTTGAATCTTTTTTATAATTCCATTTTAATTTATGTATGGCCTTGTAGCTTTACCTCTTTCCATCATTTTTTTTTTTACCAGCTGCTTTAGGGATCACAATATGCGTTATTAGCTTTTCACGGTCTACTTGAGTTAGTATTATACCAATTCATATAAAGTATAGAAACCTTGGCTTTGTATAGGTCCATTAACCTACTCCACATTGTCCTTTAGGCAATAGTTGTCATTTGTATTATGTCTACCTACATACAGTATAAAGTCATAGACAATATCATAGTTTTTGCTTTGAAGTCATGTATTTAAAGGTATTGATAGGAAAACAAACTTTTATATGCAGTGATTCTCATTATTTGCAGTAGTTACATTCTATGAAGTCACAACACACATCAAATTGGTGATAGTGAACCATAACTCCTTAGAGGAAATACAGGGTTAGTTTCCTATGAGTCTCTGGTCATGATATTGCTAACTGATCAATCTTGTTTTATGTATGTTTCTGTTTAATGACACCTTATTTAATGTGTATTGTTGATTCATTAACATTAAACTGATGGCTGACAGCACTACAACTCATCTTGAAGAAAGATTATCTAACACGGATGTTCTCCATAAAGCACTTTATAGCCTTCTTGGGCTCAGAAACACTAAACAGCATTTCAGCATTACATTTGAAGCCCATTTTAAATAGCAAAGGCATAGAAAAAAAATATCACTAGATTGACTATGAAAAGACACCCATTTATATTATGGGACCTGAAACAAGAAGGCAGAGCATTGCCTTTTTGAACTCAGCTCGGAACGTGCTAGGAATGTGCACTGGGCATTGCCAATTTTTTCACTGTTCTGCACTTGTCCCTGAATGACTGTGAAAACACTGAGTATTGATTCTGAGGTTACAAATATTAAGAAATATTAGCAAGTAGATGAATTCACAAATACAGAATCTGTGAATGAGGATTGACTGAATTGCCTTGAACATTTTTCACTTCTCATGTTCTTCCTTCTTTCCTGAAATATTGAGTTTCTATTTGGCAGCATACCCTTCAGGTCATAGAACTTTCTATAGTATTTCTTGTGGGGCAGTTCTGCTGGAGACTAGTTCTCTTTGTTTTTGTTTCTCTGAAAATATCTTCATTTTGCCTTCATTATTGAGGAACATTTTCTGGATTGGCAGTTTTTTTCTTCAGCTCTTTAAAGATATTGATACACTGTCATCTTCATAGTTTCTGATGTGAAATTCATGGTGATTCAAATTATTATACTTTTTTATGAAGTATTCCATTTTTCTCTGAATGCTTTCAGATTTTTCTTTATTTGCTTTTCAGCAACTTGACTATGATGGTTCTAGATATAGTTATCATTATAGTTATCCTGCCTAAGGTTTATTGGGCTTCTTGGATCTGTAATTTTATGTCTCTTAAGATGTTGGCTTTCCTCAAACATTTGGTGATTCTTGGATTTGTGGACATCTGTGTATTTGAGATTCATTTTTTTCTAAACTGCTCTAGAGGAGGCTGTGTCTGTTGTACACGCTCCCTGATGGGAGGAATACTTTCTGTTGCCACCTCCTGAATACCTGTCATTGTTTAGAGGTATGGGGAAGGGTGGGCATGCTGCTGAACAGGAAGAGCTGGTAGCTAGTGTTCTGAGTGTAAGCTTTCTGATGATTCCATGTGTCACCAGCCACACGGGCACTGTCCTATACTCTACCTAGAGACAGGTACCTCTGTTGCTATCATGGGATAGAGGGTGAGGAAGCTTCAGCAGGCTCACTGCTCCTACTGTGATACTCCGATTAATTTTTTTGTGGTTTAGTCTGGACTTTTTCCTGTTCCTAATAGCCACCTCTAGATGTGAAATGCTTTTGGTGTTGCTACTACATTTCGTAGCAGTCCTGTCTTCTTCTTTTTGGAGTTGTTAATCCTTTCTTCCGTTCAATCCAGCCTTCTATCCATCTTTCAGGGAATCCTTATAAGTTCTGGACCATGAATAACTAACTTTGTTTTCCAATGCACTTGTGAACTGAATTATTTTGAATATGTCTTTTCTGACTGATCTAGGGATTTGTGACATGAAGAGAAGGCTGCAGCATGTGCAGTCTGCCATTTTAACCCTCTGTCGGGTACAACCGATCTCACAGATTCATTGCACACAGATTTTCAAATATCTAACAGTTAACTTAAGTATTGTGACTCATCGCTTCCGTATCTTCCCCCCTACTGTAACCTATCGCCAGTCGTGTTTGTGACTTAATACAGTAAAGACGTATTTCATATTTGAAAATTTGTGTGCAATGAATCTGTGAGATCAGTTGTGCCCGATGGAGGGTTAAATCAAACTTTTTTTTCTTTTTTTTTTTAAAGCAAGCAATGGTGATAATAGCCTGTTTAATTATGTAGTTAGGTGTTGGAGTTCAGAACTAGTTACCCCAAGACATGCCTCTGTGGTATGCAGATTGTTTTGAGCTGAAGGCAATTTTAGCTCAGGGCTCAAGAGAAATTTTTGTCCTTCTTTTAACTACCTAGAAGAAATAGAATTAGGGGCATTGACCATAATAAAAGTTTATCAGAGATAACCTCTTTTGACCTAACTATAGGGCAGGAGAAACTGCTATTTCCTACACATCTGCTTTTATCATCCTTAAATGACACTTTGAAGCCCCCAAGGCAACTTATCTCATCCCTGGCTCAGAATGTCTTATATACCCATTTTCCCTTTCTGTCTCTGAGCTTCTCATGCATGTGACTGTCATGTATGTAAGGTTCCCATACCTATGTACATATTAAATTTGGTTATTCTCTCTTGCTAATTTGTCCTATGTCTATTTGATTATAAGGCCAGCTGAAAGAAACTTGAGGGTAGAGGACAGTTTCTTCCTCCCCCACATAAGTAAACAAGGAACACAAGCAATTCTAAGTTAGATGGGCTGAGAAAGGACTACTACAAATTCTTAGTCATAGCAAAGGTGGAGAGAGAATTTAGTGAGTTCAGATTGTTCTGATTATAAAAGAATGCTCGGCTGACCAAATTCATATGTTTTATTTCTCACAAGTTTTGCTTGTTTGACGTAGGCTTTGAATTTGCCTTGAATTTCTCCAGTATTTGCCTTGAATTTTTAGATTTGTTGGTGGACTCTACTTTCAAGGTATACAGTTCTAAAGTTATATTCAAACACTGCCATCTTGTGGGGCATTCCTGTGTCTTCCATCCCTCAATGCTCTCACGCAAATATATCCATCCAGAAGATTGAGATATGTCAACTTTTATTAAGTGCAAAGAGGCCAACTAAGAGTTTTGCAGATATAATCTCATTTAAACTTCATAAAAACTTAATGAAAAAGGTACTATTAATCCCATGTTAGAGATGAAGTAACTGAGGCTTAGAGGGGTTATGTAACTTGCCTGCGGTTTCACAGCTAGTAAGGAGTAAAATTTTATATCCAAGCTGTCTGCCTCTAGACCCCTTGCTTTCACTGCATCCACACACAAAACTAATAAGTCTAAAAACAATATTGTGTGTCACAATAATACGAATAAGTCATAGAAGTTGTAGAGAGGAGGGGATAACTGTTAGGGCATCAGAGAAGGCTTCACAGTTTGGTGAGGAGGTGGCCTCCTCTAAGTGAGGAGGATAATCATTACATAGGAAGAATGCAGCTGGGGCCATATAACCTGGATCTAATAGTATAGCCTTTTTTGGGGAAACATCTCTTCACTCTGCTTCAGCCATATGACTCTAATAGAGTTTATCTATCATGATATCCTTGACTCCTCACCTAATCTGAGCCAGTAGGAGCCCATCAGGTGCCCCTGGAATTTTTGTGCTTGAGGCAGAGGGAACTCAGTGATATCTTCCCAAATGGCAAAGCTGAAGTGTGTCTCAGAAAGCTTCAACCAGCCAAGGGTTCTCACATTAAAAGCCATCCGGAGCAGAAGAGAATGAGGTCAAACAATAAGGTTTTAGTCATCTCTAGACCAGCCACATTACTGACCTTCCTGCAGTAATAACTATCCTTGCAGAACCTAATTAGGTTTGGGTTTTGATAAATTGCAACCATAAAAGTTCTGATATTCTCTTTTCTGTCACCAGCTGAAGTAGGGGCAACACTGGATTCCTTACCTCTATACAACTTGAATAACAACAAAATACATTTTGTTTATGAAAAATAGCTTTATTAATTTATTTTGGAAAAATGGCATTTAGGGTTTATTGCAAATGTTATGTGGCTTAAAAACATTTCTGCAGTGCTTTATTCTGGGCTCATCTCCAACTTCATTCCTGATGCCTGGGCTATTCTTCTTCTACTTCTCCCCATCTAAATCACTGCAATCTTCGAAAGCCATCTCTGAATTTATTTCTTCCTTTAAGTCTTCTTTAGAAATTCCAGTCAATTAGTTTTCCAAACTTTGATTTTTTAAATTGATCAAGTAACATTTAATTATTGCAAAAAAATAATAATAAATTACAAAATTCATAATGGTAGACATTAAGGACCACCCATAATTCTACACAATCATTGTAATTGGTATAATTCTCTTTCTTCTATGTATAAACACAAACAAAATTTTTTTAAAAGCCAAACAAAATGGCTGATTTTGATCTCTTCCTTCCCTAAACACATCTACAATGCATTTTTCATTTAATTGTATTTCATTTGTGCTATTTCCTAATCATGTCACTATTCGGTCCTACAAATAACCAGTATCTTTGAAGCACCTCATTTTCCAGGGAAATGAGGAGCAATTACAGATCCCTTGGGCTGCTTCATTCTTTCCCTGCTTTATCTAGTTATTTCCTACTCATTGTTCAGATCTTAACTCAAGTATCACTTCTTTTGGGAAGTCAGATGAAATTTATCATCATATTCATTGTAGTACTTGTAAAAATTTCAATCTAGCCTTATGTTTGGGATTATCCAGAACTATACATGTTTTTGTTCACTGTTGGGTCCCCAGTGCTTACCCACAGGTATCTGGCAGTTGGCAATTGTGAAAATAAATGAATATGAGTGCTTGGAATAATTCCACTGCTAGGGAGACACTTCTTTATTTGTAAAAAGCAACATTTACTATATGATGTATTATGGTGTGCTAGGCAATCAAAGTGATGTATATCTCTGTATAATTACATTTTCATGACCCTAAAATTCACTATTGCTCCTATTTTACAAATGAGGAAACTTAGGCTTCGGAAACGATAACTAACTTGCCCAGATACAAATAAGAGACAGAAAAAAGCTTTCAACCTAGGTGAATGCATTTATTTACATTATTAGCTTTACTTGCCATTGCTGGCTTCTTTGTTCATAAATGTAAAAGTCATCATATATAACTTATTTTCAAAATCGCTCAATGTTTACATTAGAAACTGTTTTTTGTTACATGTCAAAGTAGGAAGTAGGGCGCCAGAATAAGGGGCAAAGAGACAGAATATTGTATGAGGAAGGGCAACAGGAGAGCTAGTAATTCTCCTTTTCCCCTTTACTAACCAGCCATATGGCTTTGGGCTTCCACAAGGAAGGCTAAAAAAGGTGGGTAAAGCTAAACAGTCCGTCCTTAAGACATCTAGTCCAACTCTTTTGTTTTGAGGTTTGTATTACTGACAGCGTGGCAGGGCTGTACAGCCAACTCCTAACTCCTAGTGTTGTTTGTCTGAGTCACACTGCCCCTCCTTGAACGAACATTTACTGAGTGCCTTATTGTACGAGGCATTCAGCAGCAGTATGTTTCCCATTCGGTACCCTAATATCGATTATTGGCTACTTTTCTTTCCTTTTTTTTCTTTCACTCGACCACTTTTAAAACGCTCCATCGAATGCAGAGTTAAATGAGGGGAAAAGCGAGTGCAAGCCAGGCGTCGGGCACTGAGTGGCGTGACCGGTTCAGCAGCTGGTCACTCAGTAGACCCTAAGAAGTCAGTGATGCTTCTGACTAAGGGAGTGACTCCCAGATAATCTAGGTGTATAAGCGGGCCAGGGAGGGGCGAGGCTGCGTCTCTTAGAGACAACGCCTTTGGCTTTCCAGTGACCCCACTGGTAGGGCGACCGGAGGAAACTCTTCTGTGCAAAATCGCTACGCCTTTGGCTTCTGCTCTGTGGTGACCGGCTGCCCTAGGCATTCGGCCAGGTCTTAAAGGGGTCTCTACACCCGCGTTTCTCCTGAATTCTGAGTCTCCAGCTGCTACGAGAGCAACATTTATACCTGGGCGATAGCTGACCCCGAAGAGGGCATTTCCACCACCGCTGTTGGCCTAGAGTTCCCGGTTCAAACACATAGCCCCAAGGCCGGCAGGGTCAAGCTCCCTTAAGGGAGCCAGATAAGGGCAACAGCTTAGGTGCTGCCACGCGAGGCCTTTTGGGCAGGCAGCAGCCAATCCTCACGAGTCATACACGAGCCCCAGCCAATCAACGGCCGTCTTATTCCTGGGTCCCGCCCGCGCCGGCCCTTTTACCCTGCTCCTTCCATCCCTGTGACTGTAGTCGCGGCTGTAGCTGCAACCGCTTCCAGAGCTCACCCGGGTCTGGGGATCACGCTGGCGCGGTTCGCTTCCTCCTGTTGCCTTCACTGAGGATGAGTTCCTGCGCGGCCATGTGCCCACGCCGAGGAGACCGCGAGCGCACTTTCATCTAGCGACTGGTGAGGGAGGGCTCGGCTGGACTGTGCGGAGCGGGCCGAGGCGACGGTGCCCTTTCAGCCGGGAGGGGTGGGGGCGGGCAATGGGACAATATTCACTTTCCGGAGGGTGCGGGTGACCGCGGACTCCGGTGGCGCGGGTGGGTCGCGGGGAGGGGACCCAGTGGCGCCGAGACTGGCGGGCTTCGCGCGAGGCGGCGCGGGACGGGCGGGGTGTCCGGGTTCCTTGTAGCCGCCTTCACGCCGCCTCTCAGCTGATGAATGGTGTGTTCACGCGACGAGCTGCGTCGCGGACCGGCCGGACACACCCTCCAAAGCTGTTACCTTGCTAGTTTTCAGATAGTTGTCCCGTGTCCCTTCTCTTCCAGCCTAAAATTTGAAGTCATTCCTCGAGGCAGGCGTTATCCCCTTCATG
>NW_017731519.1:2736785-2749194 GCF_001890085.2 Hipposideros armiger | reverse complement strand
CTCGCGCCTTGAAGTAGGGCATTTGAAAAATCGAAATTTATCATAATACTTTAAGAATGTGACTTTTATGACTGGTAGTGTTTCTATGCCCATGGTGTGGAAATTCACATCTTTGCATAGCCCCTTCTTGATCATTTCACCCCTTTTTCTATTTTTGAATTCCTTGATTTTTATTGGTTTTAGAAGCTGAAACAAAGGTAGAGGAGGGCAGAAGGAGCTATTTTTCTAAACAGAATTATTTTATTACAGATATTTGCAGAAACCTTAGTCAAAGCAGAGTCTACTTCAATAAATTTAAAAAAATGGATCTTCCATTATTTAGAAATTTCTTTAAAAACTTGTATTGAGGGATTTCAGTATGCTAAATTGTATGTAAGGAACTTAGTTGCATTTTTAACCCTCATTATGCTTTGAGATCATAAAGTTCAATAGACCATAAATGAATGCACCTATTATATAAAGGAGCTCAGAATTACTTCGTTAATTATTATAAGTTATGTCAAAGTTAGTTTATTTTTATTAATATGGCAGTAATTCATTGCCACATCTAGAGATGTGCTTGCCCCCTAAAATTTTGGGAATTTTTTTTGAAACTGTGTTTTGCACTGATAAAGTATTGACGTTATTATCTCTTGTACCCAGAGGATATTTGAGAAAACGTTAGAATGAAATACAATATTGACAAAGCTAAATTATTAGTTTCCTAAAGTAGTAAGAACTTATGTTTTAAAATTATGTGAACTATTTTCAGGTCTTACCAAAAGAATTTTAAAAATTTTAAATTCTTTCATTATGCGTCACTGTAATTTGTATCTGTAAAAGTTAATTTAATATAGATGCAAGTTTATAGGGAAGATATTTTGGTTTTAGGGAGCTCTTTAAAAAAAATAAACCTACTTAGTGAATACATATTATATTTTGTGAGAAATACGATGCATGGCATTCTCCTTCCCTTTCTTAAGGAGCTTAAAAACTTGATGCGTAGGAAAAGTATACACTTATAAGGCAGGTTAGCATTTTGTAGATGTAGAAATTGAGGATTAGGGAGATTAAGTTACTTGGTCACAGGTTTATTAGATAGTAGGAACCCAATTATATGACTATACATAAGGGTAATTTTTTCTACTACACCCTTCTACTTCTCATTGAAGGTTTCCTAACTGCATTTTAAGAGAGTATTTTGGGTAGAATAAGTAGAATCTAGAGTAACCTTTGCTATCTGTGATTTTAGGTAGGCTACTTAAACTTTCACACCAATTCCTCATTGTAAAATGAAGCTAATCATATCTACAGGGGCAATAATGAAGCTGAAAAGAGAATTAAATTAGTAAAATTTGTAAAGTACTATGCTTATTCATATGAAAGTTCAAAAGATGGTAGATATTATGTTTGTAAGGCATGAGCAATTGGCTCTCTTCTATGTAAAATGTCCAGTATGCATTAGATGCTTTGCCTTGTAAAGGTTTGGGTGAAAATCATTCCAAACAGAAAGTATTCTAATATATTATAGTTATGCCATTTTCTGACCTGTATACCCATATGTCTTTTTTCCCCTTTTTTTGTTAACATTTGTTAGGTGGTTACATATGAATGAATTCTTATTTTTTCAGAACAACTCAGGAGATACATAGTTGTTATCCCTTTACAAGTGAGATCATTGAAGATCTCTTAGAAAATTGTAATGTGCCCAGGGTCGTTTACCTAGTTAGTGGTGTACCTGGATTACTAGCTCACGTCTTCTGAATTCAGCGTGAACTTTATATGCTACATGGTCACCAGTCCTAACTGGCATCTCTTCCTGAGATGATAATGCTACTATTTTTAGCACATGAAATACAAGCATTATTTTATTGCACTTCACAATTGTTTTTTTTTTTTTTTTTTTAACAAATTGAAGGCAATAGCCCTCACTAGCAAAAACATTAGGACTTGCTTTATTGTGGTGGTCTGGAAAGGAACCTACAATACCTCCGAGGTGTGTCTGCATAGATATTGGTTCATTTTGGTTGGATATCAGAGAATAGCATGATCAGATTTGTGTTTTTGTAAGATAACAATACTTAACCAAGGATTAGTAGGATTGTGAGCCATTGTTGAGGGTTCAACCTCTACTGGTGTACACCTTTGTGGTGGACCAGTCTTCAAGGTTGAACAAATGCCTGTAGCTAGCTAGCTAGCTACAACCCTCCAACTCAGTTTCCCATCAACACTTCATATTCATCACATATAAAACAAATTTTGAACTTTAAGTTTTATTTGATCCTTTGTTAAGTTTGTTCTGTTTTTCTGATTTCCTGAGTAAATAAGTTTTTCTGAGTAAATCAGGAGTATTTACTCCTTATTCTTCTTACTGGTTGCCTTACCTGTAATCAGGCCAGAAACCTAGGAGTTACCACCACCCCTTGTCAATTCAAGATCCTAAATATATCTGAAATGCACACTTTCTTTATCTCTAAAAAAGGCACATAAGGCTATTCATAATCTAGTTCATCCTTATGTATTTATAAGGCCTCACTCATTTCCGTCTTCTGAATTACTTGGAATTTTCAGAATGGACTGAGATGATTCTGATGTTTTCATATTTACTGTTTCCTCAGCCTCAGATGCCTACCCACCCTGAATTTATCAGGCAAACGTGTACTCATCTTAAGTCTTAATTTATACATCTCCTGAGGGAAATCTTCTCTAGATTCCTCTTGTCCATTCCCCATTCTTATGAGTCATTTTATCTTTACCGTAGGTTTATAGTCATATTTTTATTACTTGCTTAAATAAAATCAATCTCTTGTACAAAACTGCTACCCTTTGATGGTAGAGACTGTGTAATAATAATAAATTTTGTCCAGTTCAGTTATGAAATGAGCTGTACTTTCATTTAAGTATTTATCCATGAACCTGTACTTTGTCATTTCATCTAAGATATTAAAGTGCTATTTATTTTTGTATTCCTAGTACCTTGTGACCTACTGTGGATGCTGTGGAGAAACAGTGTAGTATTGTAGAAATAGCTTGGACTTGACTGTTAAACAGATCTGTATTTGAATTCTAACTCTTTTTACTGGTGGTATGATTTGGGTGGCTTAATTAACCTCTCTGTGGTGTAAAATGTCCAGCATGTATTAGATGCTTAATAAATATTTATTTCCTTTGTTGTTGTTTTTTTTTTTTTTGCCTTCAATATATATTCGTTGAATGCATAAATAAGATTTACACTAAGCATTGGAAAATTGGGCCTGGAATTTAGAACAGACATTAGGGTAGGAGACAGATTTGGGGATTATGAGCATGCAGGTTTAAAGTTAACATGAGAGGTTGAAATCACCCAAGGAGAATATGAAGTAGAGAGTAAAAGAAGACTGAAGATGGAACATTGAGAGAAGCCTAGTATTTGAAGGTCAGGGAGAAGGATAATAATGCCTTTGGAAGAAGTGATAGGAGACAGATCCCATGCTTAAATGGCTCTCTAGGCTTTCAGCATTTCTTTCTGAAAGATCCCTTGGGAGAATGTGGTGTTGATGACTCAGAATATGGGGAAATCAAGTAAGATAAGACCTGAAAGTATCCAAAAGTATTTGGCAATTTGGAGGTCATGGGTAACCTTAGTGTGTGTTTGGTTTCATGGGGAAGTATGCATGGAAAGCAGGTAGTGAAGACATTGAAGTTCAGACATGAACTTTGGGATTAAAATGTGTTACCATTTCATTACTGAAGAAATATTAGTAATAAAAACTACTGTATCTTGAATGCACATTTGGTGCCAGACACTATGCTAAGCAGTTGGGTTTTTTATCATTACAGTAACTCTGGGGTTAGTGGTATTGTCTCCATTTACTGATGAGGAAATGAGTGAGGGCTTGGAGAGTTTATGTAATTTTTAATTGGTAACAGCCTATTGCTATATTTGAATACAAAGATGTAGGACTCTAATAAATGATAACTCTTAGTCACGTCCATATTAATGTTTGTAGTATTCTCTATGTGCTTTTGTACACGTATTTTAGTATGGCATCACTTTTATTTATTTTTTATTTTTATTTTTTTAGCTGAGCCATCCTGCCACCTATTGGCAGCTCAGCCGCAGCTCAGCTCGGGCCAGGAATCGAACCGGTGACCCTGTGGCTCAGAGCTTGCATTCTTGAGTGAGCTCTTAACCAACTGAGCCAGTTGGCTGGTCCCCTTGGCATCACTTTTATATTTAATATTCCTTTTATTTTCCCTTTAAGTGTTTGAATTATATATAGTAACAAATTAGGGAGATCTTGCCTCTTGTATATTAATTCTTTCATGTGGGGCTTGAGTGATTCACCAATAAGTAGTTCCTTTCAGGTATTGTGAAGACACTGAAAATATAATGATTGCAAAATTTTAAAGCCTCAACAGAATGAAATTAACTACATTTCAATTTTGCCATATATCATGTTCCAGTTTTAACATTTTAAACTACTTGGGCTTTGGTACCTTTTTCTTTATGTCATGTAACTACCACACACTTGTGGTTCAAATTAACACTCAAAATAAATTGAAATTAAAAAAAGTATTTTGGGACTGTAAGTATAATAGTTTGAAACTTTGGAGAAGAGAGTTTACATAGAATTTCTGCTATAAAAGCTTTAAAAATTTAGGCATTATAAATGAATTGCCTACTCATCTACAATTCAGAGGACATAAATACTGAAAGGAGAAGATAAGTAATTAGGAGATGATAAATAAAGAGATGATGAGAAATGGTAAAGTAGTCTATTCCAGATACATAAAATTTCTAATGTATTGGTGGTTAGTTTTCTAACAGGTAATGAAGAAACTGAAGAATAGTAGTTTATCAAATAGTTGACAAGTGATATTCATTTCTCTAGATTAAATAGGGAAGCATATTGGTAAAAAGTAAAACAGAAGCTCATATATGATGGTTGAGTTTTCTAGACTTTCCAGTGACCTCGCTAATCAATATACTGGGTGCCAAAAACATGTATACACATGCCTTGTATTCATCTTTGTTATTGGTATATACTGAGTATTACAATTTTAATACAGTTTTTTCCTTTCTTAAATGTGTATGCATTTTTTGGCACCCTCTGTATTAGCATTTATTTATATTTTGTAGACATTTATTTTTGAATAGGTATACATGCACATGGTAAAGCATTAAAAAGGGGTTTACAGTAAAAAGTAAGTCTGCCTTTCATTTCTGTCTCTAACCATTGGTGCCCTTCCCTGGAGCAACCACTATTAACCATTTTTTGTGTATTCTTCGAGACCTTTCATGCATATTCAAGCATAAACATGTACATACATATACATTTTTCTCACAAATGATATTAGAAATGCATCCCACTTAAAAAGACATTTTACAATATATCTTGCAGGTTATTTTATATCAAATTATATAGCTGGGTCATTCTTTCTTTTTTATTTTTTATTTTTTTTTAGCTGAGCCATCCTGCTACCTGTTGGCAGCTCAGCGGCTGCTCAGCTCGGGCTGGACTCGAACCACTGTTGCTCAGAGCTCAAACTCTTGAGCGAGCTCTTAACCAACTGAGCCACTCAGCCGGCCCTGGGTCATTCTTTCTGATACATGAATTATATTCTGTTGCATGAGCATACCATAATTCCTTTTAACTAGTTAGTTTTTTTTCCATGTTTTACTATTCCAAACAATGATGCAGTGAATGCTCTTGTACTTAGGCCGTTTCACACATGGATATATTTTTACAGGATAAATGTCTAGGAGTAAAGTTGTTTGGGTCAGAAAAAATGCATTTTACATTTTGATAAATATTACTAAATACTCCACATAAAAGTGATACTAATTTATACTTTCACCAGCAATCATGTAGCGTTCCTGTTTCCCCTTTATCAATACATAGTAATATCAACATTTTTAATCTTGACCATTCTGATAGGTAAAAAATGGCATCTTGTAGTTTTAATTTGCATTTCTTTTGTGTAAGGTACGCCTCTTTTTAAAAATTCATTTGTTTTTTTTTTTTGAGAAATGTCATATTCTTTGACTTTTATTCTTTTGGTTTCTTAATGATTTGTAGAGACTGTATAAAGGAAGATTTTTGTTCTTTTTTTGTCTTTTAAAAGTTTTTGCATATAGGTTTTAAACTGATATAAACTTTTGTGTATAACTTTTGGATTTCAGATCATACTTAGAAAGTCCTTTTGTGATTTGAAATTATATAAAAGAGTCTCCTATGTTTCCATCTAGAGTTTTTAGGATGTCATTTTTTGTTTGTCTTTGAGCCATCTAGAATTTATATTGGTTTAAGGTATAAACTAAAGTTATTTTTTTCTGTATAGTTTTCCAGTTGTTTCGATACCTGTTCTTAAATTATTATCTCTTGTATTGAAGGATCTTCTAGGCAGAGAGAACATTAGTTAGCATGGTGCCTGGGACTTAGTAAAAACTAAATGATGAGAGTGTTGGTTATTTTTGTGGGTGGTGGTGGTGGTGGTGGTGGTTCAGATTTAAGGGGTAAAGTTTAGGATGAGGTTCCTATAAAGATGGTGGATTTAAGTGTATGTATAATTTGTAGGGACATAGCCAGTAGAGTGTGAATATCTAGACAAGAAGGAATGAAAGTTCTGGAAGGAAAGAGATGGGCTTTAGAGTACAGACACAGAGGTTAACCTTAAACATGAGACTAGAAAAAAGAAGGTCAGGATGACTGCTGTAGATATAGAACACTGTAGATGTGAAGGTGAAAGTTGATAGACTCTTTTTTTTCTTGAAATAGGAATTAGGGGCACTTCAATATCGAGGTAGCTGTATTGTAAAGTACTTGAGGAGAGTGAGAGATGAATTTTGTGTTTTCATTTTCTCTTTCTATCCCCTTCTCTTATAGGTCACCCTTGCAATTATGGATATTTAGAAGGATCAGACAGTGTGGAGGGGGAGTTCCCCTCCTCACTCCCCCTTGGTGCTTGACTCCAGGAATAATTTATAAACTGTGCAAAGTTTTTTCTTTTAAATAAAGAACTTGTATTTGATATAAACTTTATAGAGCTATTTATAATTTTTTGACTTAAGTGCCAAAATAAATTATACAAAGATTTATAGTTTTATACTTTTGCCATGAGGATTTAAATTACAATCCTAAACAGGTCCTTTATTCCCTGTAAATCTTTCTGAAAGCATCTTTGTATCCTGGCTTTTTCATGTTTTAAAATTAGCCTTATCTGACTATTCTGAAGAAGGAAGCAGTATAAAACAAAACAAAACAAAAACAGTTAGGATGAATTCTTCCATCCCTGACTGCACGTTCAAGTGTCGATCCCTGAAGCATGCTTTGGATGTCCTTTCTGTGGTAACCAAGGGGAATGAAAACCAGATTAAGGCCTTTCTCTCCAGTCATTGTTATAATGCTGCAACTATCAAGGATGCCTTTGGCAGAAATGCCCTTCACCTTGTTTCCTCCTGTGGGAAGAAAGGAGTGTTGGAATGGCTTATTGAGAAAGGAGTGGATCCGCTGGTGAAAGACATCGAGTCAGGATGGACAGCTTTGCACAGAGGCATATTTTATGGACATATTGATTGTGTTTGGTCACTATTGAAGGTAAGTGTCATTTGTTTATTTAAAACTGCTGGGTCTGGCATATATTTTTCTTAATCTTTTTCATACACCCAACATAACTTTCCAAAAATTATTTGGATTTGTTCTTATTAATTGATGACTTTTATTGTAGTAACTCATCTTTAGAATTCAAATCCCATATATTCTTTTTGTTTAAACTTTTATGATGTAAAATTTTAAACATATACCAAAGTTTACAAGATATAATGAACTATTGGCCAGTTTTGTGTTATGTATGTCCCACTGATTTTGTCCATCCCATATTATTTTTAAGTAAATCTCAGATATTTTATCATTAATCAGTACTGTGTATCTTTTAGTATTTTTAAGAAATATGGTTTAGGGCCAGCCAAGTGGCTCAGTTGATTAAGAACTTGTTCAAGAGTGCAAGCTCTGAGCATCAGCGGTTCAATTCCCGGCCCAAGCTGAGTTGCCGCTGAGCTGCCAACAGGTGGCAGGATGCCTCAGCTAAAAAAAAAAGAAATATGGTTTACTTTAAATAACCATTTTAGCTACTTTAAAAAGCCACTAGTTATTGAAATATGCATACATCACTTAGGGACCAAGTTTTTGGGTGGTATGTTATTCCTTGTTTGGCTAGGTTAAAGTGTTGATACTCCTTCAAAAAATTAATAATTAGAATCAGCTTAATTTATTTGTAATTGCCCATCAAGTAGATTAAATCTAGATTTCTTGTAGCTAAATAGTGAAGTGTTTTGAGATATACCCCAATGTCACTTTACTATTGAATGCAAATTAAAAATTTATTATCAGAAGTCATGAGTTTTAAATTGAACAGTTTTGTTTTGTTTTGTTTTGTTTTGTTTTGTTTTGTATTGGCATTTTGTCCTGTTTGTGGAGGACCCACAGAAGAACAAAGCAGTTCCTGTCCTCGAAGAACGTATGGTCACATTAGGGAGCTCATCTTTGGTGTCTTCATCTGTTTTTGACTTTTAAAAAAGTATTTACATAGTGGTCTTTATGTAGTAATATTTGCTGATCAAAATAACTTTTATTATATGTAATTTTCAGGATAGTCAGTAAAATATTCTTTTTTGGACCTGAACTCTCTAGGTCTACCACTAACTGAGTCATCTTGGATAAGTTACTAAATCTTGAACCTCAGGTTCATCTATAAAAAGAGAATAATAATAGTACCTTCCCCATTTTTTTCCCCCAGGGAGTTCTAGTGGAGAAAAAGCCTTTCTTGTGTTTAATTACTGTTAATTCCTCTTATATATAAAAGTTTTGGGTATCAGTTTAATTCCCTTATTATAATCTGTTTTGTAGGGAAAGCTAGGTTAGTAAGAGTTAAAGCATTTATCAGCTCTACTCTTCTTGCTCTTTACCACTTCTAGAACCTTGGCTTTTTTCCAGTTTCTGCTGGAAAATTAGATGACTGCCAATGCTGTTAAGTTTGAGAGTGTTTTTGGATTTTCTGCTATCCTAGGTAGGGGTTGCCACTCAGGTGTTAGGGTTTGGGGCTTCGATTTGAAATAGGCTCTGGCCTGAATTTTGGACCTTGCCTCCTTCTGGGGTTTCATTTCCCTTTAGAAACCCTCAATCATCTTCACCACCTTGGCTAAGAGATGTCAGAAAGTTGTGTCTTGGGCTACCTGCCCTTGGCTTGACTGTCTTATTATCATCAGATTCCTATTGATCAGTGATAGACGTCTAACACCAATGCATTCCTCTGATAAAATATTCCCACAGAAACCTCTTTCATCCATTTAGTATACCACATCCTTCTTTCCTTTGGCCCAGGCTTCGTTGATGGGGTGTTCATGTCAGTTCTACTTCACATGACAACTATAGCGCTTAAGGTATTATGGATTGGCAGAAAGACACCGTACAGAAATGCATATTTTAAATGAATTGCATTTGATAAAAACCTTATAACTATACAAATTTTAAATTAGGTGCCAAATAAATCATACAGAAAATATACACCCATACTATCAGTTGTGGATTGCCAAAGGTAAAATACCGTAGCAGAAACTTGTCTGCCAAAAGCTAGAGTAGAAACAGCCTATTTTATGCCACTTTTCTTTGGCTTATTGAGTCTATGAGACGATGCATGGTTCACAAAGAAGGTTTATGCTTGTAGGGTCCTGCTATATTATTGCTATACCATTGTTTTTTACTACTGGTAGTTTACATTACTATTCTGGAAGAACTTGCTTTAATTTTCCTCATTTGTAAATAGAAGAGTTAACTGAGTCATAAGGTTGTGTGGATTAAATGATACACTATTTGTAAAGTATTTGGAACAAAAAATATTTTTTTGAGTGCCTGAAGTGTACCAGGCAAAAATCTAAGTGCTAGGGATATTGAAATGAACTAGACAGACAGAATCCTTTTTCTGAGTTTTTATTCTAGTAGGAGGAGAGAGACTAAAAACAAAGAATTAAATAAGCAAATAGGAAAGTGCTTAGTAAATGCTGGTGTATTAGAGTTCTTTTTCTCATGCAACAAAAAACAATAATGGTAACTTAAGCAAAAGGTATTAGAGGGATATCAGATACCTCACAGAATAGAGAACCAGGTCATGAACCAAACCAACAACACAGTTAACTGTCAAATTATAAACAAGACAAATCTCAGACTACAATAGAATAACTATAAACAGAATAACTGATTTGAAGTTCCATTGTCCTATGCCCTCCCCACCACCTCTCACCCCCAGGATAATTAGATAGCAGGGCAAGTTGTTTATTAAAACTATTCCCAGTTTATGATGTTAAAACCATTTCATTTGAATATAAAAGGATGTTTATTTTTCTGTATTCTCTAGTAGGAAGGCATCTAGCCAGTGTATCCAAAAGTACAATATTATCAAAGCTTTAAAGAATAGGCTTGAAAGGAGAGTAGAATACACCCCTGTTTTACCCCACAGGAAATTATGTAGTCTCAAGATACTCTTTTCATCCTGACCTTTTTGGTAGTATATGGGCAGCAGTAGCCAGTGAGCGATATTAAACTCATTCAACTTTGCTCATAACCAATTTGGAAAGATTAGAGATTGAGCTACTTCTGCTGAACCACTTCATGTCATCTTGGCATCACTTCTTATCTAGCTACAGTTGTGGTAACCAATTGTGCAAAGGCTTCTAGCAGCTTATACCTTCTAGTGGAGGTATAATCTGCACCTTGTTTCTGGCTTGTATTGCATGCCTCTTTATTTTATGCCCCAGAGCTTGGCAAATGCATGACCAGTCAAAAGTACAGGAGCACCTGGCCAGCCAAGTGGTGCTTTGGTTAAGAGTTGGCTTGGGATGCCATCTCTGAGCAGCAGGGCCCCGGTTTGAATCCCACATGAGGGCCAGTGATGCTGCGCCCTCTACAGCTAAGATGGTGAACAACAGCTCAACCTGGAGCTGGGTTGCCAAGAGTTGCCGGCGACAGTGTAGGCTGTAGTGAGGCTGGCCGGCAGCTGGCGTGTGCCTTTGTGAGCTGCTGAGCCACCGTGATCTTCTGTCCAATGGCTGGTGAGCGACAGCCTCACCCGGGAAGAGCGCAGGTCGCTCTTCCCATACCAGCATGGGCCAGTGAAGCAACGTCCTCCACAACTAGACTGAAGAACAAAAGGACAGCAACTTGTCTGTTCCCCTCCCCCAATTCCCCAATAAAATCTTCAAAAAATAAAAGTACAGGAGCGCTAAAGCCCCAGTACAGTCAACTGTTGGCTAACGAATAATGGAAAGTGATGGAGTGATGGTAAATACTTCCTTGCCCCTTTTGTCCCTTTTTTGGACAATTATTATGTGATATATTTTATAAGGTTCCCAGATCGTCCTGGCATGATCGTGCACTAGCCTCCTTAACAGTGGGTCTACTTGACAACACATCCTTATATTGGTTTTACCTCCTTCCTTGAGAGACTCTCCTGGTCTCTTACCACTGCTTTCTAGGATCTCTTCCCAAGGAAATTACCTGCAAGCCAGTCTTTATCTTAATGCTTTGCTTTTGAAGAAGACATTAAAAACAAACAGCAGTTTTCTATATTTGTTAACAGACATCTTCAATCGTGTTACCAGTGGAATAAATGTGTCTAAAGTCCATTTGCTCCTTGTTGTAGAGCATTGGCACCAAGTGTTCAGGCATATAAACCTGGAATATATTTAGATGTTATTTAATAAGCTAATGAATTTATCTACTGTTTTGGGGTTATGTAAAGTATTGATCTTTAAAGAAATGGGATAGACTACACACGGGTCCTCCTACCTTTAGAGTTTTGGATGTGTGTGTTGAAGTGTCAGAGCCCGCCATATCTAGGGAGCCTTGAAGGCAAAAAGTGTCCCTCTAGTCCTTTATGCCGTTGGGGCTATTTAAGGTAATGCAAGTGTATATAATCTTACTAGGGTCCAGTTGGTATAAATAAAGTTTAGGACAAATTGATAAAACTTGCAAAATAAACTCTCCAGGGATTGAAGTTTCTGGGATCCTGTTGGTCAGATTCATGGCTTGGAACACTGCCATGGAATCCACCCTTCATACTGTGGAAAAGGCCAACCTCAGGTCTTCCCACATGGATTTATTATATCTAACTTTTTGAAAGTAGTAGGCAACATACAGCTTTAAATTTATTAAGATCTTAGATAACTTCTGATTTTTGTTTTACTTGCTTCCTCACTAACTTGAGTATTTTTTGTACGTCGACAGTCCTTGTGATATCAAGTATTATAACCATCTGGAACATAATGAAGTTAGAATTGGTTTTAGTTTATTAGAATGCATTGTTATGAAGTAAGAGATTTCTTCTTTCCTAAATAACACAGAGTATGCTAACATGTCCCAGTTAGAGTTTAAAAACTGTATGGTTCAAATGCTGG
>NW_017731519.1:2734246-2735459 GCF_001890085.2 Hipposideros armiger | reverse complement strand
CGGGAACGGATTCAATGGAATTGTAATAGATAAGCATAAGCATGATATCGGGGGTGGGAGAGCAATAGATGGGGGGAGGGGGGTTGTTACTTTGTGAGGGTGAAAAGGGTAACTATTGCATTGTTTTGTACACCTGAAACTAACAATAAAAAAAATAAATAAAATGCAAAAAAAAACCAAAAAAAACTGTATGGTTCATCTCAGCTTATAACTACCCAGGCAAACTCTGTGGATAGCCAGTGATGACTCACACCAGTTAAAGTAGAGATAAGTCTCAATAGTGAATGAATGTCTTATTAAACTATCAGCAAATATTAAAAGTTATTCTTGAAAAGGGGTACATTTTATTTTTTAAAAAACTGTAATGAGGTAATAGTAATATGAATTGAACACAACTCTCTATTGCCCTTCCCCAAGTATAATTTAAAAGACAAAGTGTGGTTATAGGGATAGGGTGTGCTAACTGCCTTTTAAATAAGTAGGAATGAAAATGTTCTCTTCCATGTTTGAATTGTGCAGCTATAAAACTGCAGATTACTTTAAATTCATCCTTAAAACACACACACACACAAACTCACACACTCACAGTCACACTCTCTATTTCTCTCAGATTAATTTTAAAGATACAATCTAACTGATTTAGAAGAAGCCATAATTAAGCAATGCTATAAAAATTTTAAGTTGAAAGATGAAAGCATCACACACATAGAAATAAAAAAAATGTAATTGTATTAATGTCAATAATAGATACAATGGAATTGAAAGCAAAAAGATAGGGAGCATAGGTGACCACATTATATTTATAAACAGTAAATAAGTATTCTGCCATTGCCTTGAAATCTTAGCAGCTCTTACTGGACTTGGAGTACTGCTCTTTAAATACAAAAAAGTGTAGATGTGTGCATACATACTGACACAGACTCAGCGCTAGAGCCTTCCCAAGGAGAACTTTCACATCTAGTTCATTCTAATTTTAAATGTTACTTATTTTATTTCTTCAAGTTTTCTGGACCTTCCTTATTTTACCTAGGATTGGATATTTGACTTCTCTTTGTTGTTCTCTTCTGTGTGTGGGAAAAAAAATGGGTGTGGTCATAGGAGGTAATTGTTATTAAATGTTTATTTTTTAAATGTATTTATGAGCTTGATCATTTGGCTTTTTGATAAATAATAAGAAAGGTGTATTAGAGTTCTTTTTCTCATGCAACAAAAA
>NW_017731519.1:2715331-2733771 GCF_001890085.2 Hipposideros armiger | reverse complement strand
GAGCTGTTGTTCACCATCTTAGCTGTAGAGGGCAGTGTCACTGGCCCTCATGTGGGATCTGAACTGGGGCCCTGCTGCTCAGAGCTGGCGTCCCAAGCTGACTCTTAACCAATGCTCCACTCTGCCGGCCCTGAAATTCTATTCTTATTAAAATACCTGAAAAAAAGTTTTGTGTGGATATCTACAAAATACTTTGGTATATGTTGGTTGATAATTTTGGTTTTCCATTTAGAATACTTCAATTTATTTTGCGTTTTTAATTTTTAATCTATATTATGTCTCTAAGAATAAAAGGGAAGGCAGTTAGAATATAACTACAATAAACTCATTAATGTCCATCCAGAAAGTAACATCAGTATTTTAGGTAGAGGGAAAAAGGAAGTGATTCTTCTACCCACACATTCTTCTAGTTCTGCTTATTCCTCCACTTTGTTTGCCTTTGGAGCTCTGAAAATGGAAATTGCGGGGAAAAAAGAAGAGATTTAAATGTGGGGGGGGGCACACTATAATTTGTTTTTAACTAGCGATCAAGCTAAGTAAGGACTCATTCTTCATTTTTATTTCTACCTTGGGTACTATATTTCAGGTTATAGTTGTAATGAAATTTTATGAGCCTTGCAAAATAAAAAAGATTTATATCATAAACCTAGCTGCGATTAAATTCTATCCCAGTGTAATGGGTACCCTAACCAGTAGTGTGTTTTTGCATTTGTCAAGAGCAAACTATTGAGGGTTAATGTTTCTGTAGGACCAGTAACATCACATTTGTTTTATTTAGAACCTTTATATGTATTAATAACATTAATTTTTTTATGTTTAAATAACTTATTTTCTGGAAACTAAGTGGTTATGGCAGGGGATATTTTACTCATTTGGCAGTTAAACATTAGCTGCTGAAGAAACAAGGAACAAATGATGTTAGATTGCTTACATTGAGACAGTCCTGTGCTGATTTGGATTTTCTGATTTTTATACCTAGAATTATATAAGATATTAATAGATTCATAATTTAAAAGGCAGTGTTGGCAGCATCTTTCTAAATATGATAGCTAAAGTAGTTCCTGTAGAGTCATGTTGGAGGTAAACTGATGAGTGGAGTATATCTATAATTGAACTACACTGATATTTGTTTTAAATTATAAAAGTGTGTAAAAACTAATTTTCATTTTAGATCCTACAGATGTCTACACTTGGGGAGATAATACAAATTTCAACCTTGGTCATGGAAGCCAGGATAGCAAACATCATCCAGAGTTGGTGGATCTGTTCTCCAGGAGTGGAGTTTATATTAAGCAGGTATTTTGAAGTATAATCTATATACTTTTAGAGGTTAAAAAGAACTTTTGTATTTGATAGCTCTTTTCATTTGGATCATGTTAACTTTGTTGAAGGTATGATAGCATGTTTTAATAAAGAAATCAGTCAACAGAACTTTATTAATTCTAGTTTAGGTTTTGTTAGCCATAACCATACTTAGACTATGAAGTACCATAAAACTATAACATGTTGTCCAGCAATGTTAGAAATCAGAAGGCACTATATAGATATCAGTTAATTTTTAAAAGGTAGAGCTTTTGTTGATTTTCTAGCTTTTTTTTTTTCCATTTAACAAAAATGGAGAGTTCTTTTAAAAAAAAGCTCCTTAAGTTTCTCAAGTGAATTCATTGTTAAACTCAGTGTTGCTAGTTTTAGGTAAGTGAACCTGAGTACTCAGATATAAGTGATTGTAAAATTAATTGATATAATTGTAAAGGTTTGGTCTTTGGTCTTCTATCATTATGCTGGATATCTTCCACTTCCATGGATTTTACTACTGTTGACATACTCATCTTTCTCCATACCACAGTGAGCCGGGGGTGAGGGGTGGGGTGGTGGGGGTTAAACTGAGCTTGAACAGGTTTTCAGAATCCTTCTTAAAATCCTATTTCACTCATCAACAGCTATTAATGATTGATCAGAGTTGGGCACTTCAGAAAGATATCTGTTTTTCTTTTCTGAGTTAGTTATAAGCACATGATATAGTTAGATTTCATGAACTGAGCTTTTTTTCAGGAGCAGGGATTTTACACAAGAATGAAGGGGTAATGGTAGCATTAGGAAACTAGAGGCTGAATGTACCTTCTGATCCTAAGAAATATGTGCTATGGAGAAATTGAGCATATTTTGGTTGGTAGGGTTATGAGTGAAATAGTATACCCCAAGTGAAAGCTACATTTCAAGTAAGGCAAGGAAGTGAGAGTATTTGTGAAGAAATTAAGGTTGTAAAGGATTTTATTTATCACAGAACAAG
Source organism: Hipposideros armiger (assembly GCF_001890085.2). Lineage (NCBI taxonomy): Eukaryota > Metazoa > Chordata > Mammalia > Chiroptera > Hipposideridae > Hipposideros > Hipposideros armiger. The sequence continues at coordinate 2,731,481 of NW_017731519.1, read as the reverse complement.
GGTTGAAGCAAGCACTATGAACAAGTTTGAGAGGAAGGAAAACCATGTGACTTTCAGTCAGGAAAGAAGAAGCAAGTGTATGGGAATATTTACTGAGCACCAATTACATAGATAGCCCCATTAGTCACCGAAAAGGGGCTGATTCTGTAGTCTAGTACCAAATGAATGAACTACCATGGGACAAAGATTGTTAATATTAGCATAATATATTCCTGAGAATTAAGATGAAAAGTCATGATCAGTTATCTCCATTAAAAATTTAGAGGTTTTAAAGCTGGAGGTCTTAAATTCTGGTATTGGTTGTTTATGATAGTAGGAGCCAGAAATTGTACAATGGCATTCTAATATTGAGTATAAAGTTGAACAAAACGTATTATTTCTGGTTTTATAAAATGATTTTTTTTCTTACAAATTCTAACTGTGTATTACAAATTTGGATACAATTTTGAGTTTTATTTTTAGATTTCTCAGGTATTTGTGGTATAGCTCAATGAGATGACTTTTTGCGTTACTTATGATAGGCACATGTATTTGTAGAACTCACCAAGTGGTTTAAGGATTTGTATAAATAGAGCTTACAGTTAAGCATAAAATTTTCCTATTTTTCAAAGGAACTTTTTCTGGAAAATAATTCTAGGATTTCTTTATTTTTTGATCACCTATTTATATCCTAAGTTAGAAATGCTTATAGATGGCATAAGAAATATAAGTGCGAATTATTATTTTTTATTTTTTAAATTTATTGGGGTGACAATGCTTAGTAAAATTACATAGGTTTCAAGTGCACAATTCTGTAATACATCATCTATGTATCACGTTGTGTGCTCACCACCCAGAGTCAGTTCTCCTTCCATCACCGTATATTTGATCCCCTTTACCCTCTTCTTTCATCCCTCCTCCCCTCTTACCCTCTGGTAACCGCTAAACTGTTGCCTGTGTCTATGAGTTTTTGCAAATAATTTTTAAAAGTAAGATAAAAGGTTTTTAAGTGATATTAAGGTAAAATGATGCACTGCATATTAGATGCATTGAAAAATAGCAGTGTGGCCTGGAGTTTGGGTTAAATACATGTATATTTGAAACTGCTGTTGGTTTCCAGTTATTGCCTTCTGCTGATGCAGTTCAACCATTTCAGTACCCTTGTCTTCTGGTAAGAATATGTAAATATGTAAGTGAGAGGGCAAGGAAGGAAGTGGGGAAGAGAGAAAAACTTGAAAATAAATATGAAAATATTTAAAGCCATGTAATGATATTAAGGATATATTAGACGAAATTAGAGCTATGAAAAGGACATACTGTCTATCCCACACTCTTCACGTATAGGTGATGTGCTTGTTTTTTAAAAAGTACTCTTAAGATATCGCCACTATTTTCTTTAATAACATGTCTCTATTTGCTACTCTTTATGCTTCATATTACACTGCTCAGTTCTTGCTCTTTGAGATTTTATGAAATTGGAAAACAACTGGCCACTGCTTTTGAAGACTTAAGATTTGCATTTTCCTATGTTTAGCCTCTGTGGCTGACACATGCTCAATTCCTCCTTTGTTCTTTTCCCTATATGCCTGTTTTCAGACATAGTCTTAAAATAAAGCATGTATATTTCTAATTTTTATCACAGAAAACTTTAAACGTGTACGAAGAGAGAATAGTATAATGGATCCCCATGATCCTATCATTCCACTCAATTAACACTGTTCTATTATTTCTTTTTTTATATAAAAGGATATTTTATTCATAGAATTTTAATAATATTCTTTTGTTTTCTCATAGGTGGTGCTTTGTAAATTTCACTCAGTGTTTCTGTCTCAGAAAGGGCAGGTTTACACTTGTGGTCATGGTCCTGGAGGACGGTTAGGCCATGGAGATGAACAGACATGCTTGGTAATTGAAATGTCATTACACAGTTTAGGTAACTTCAGTAAAATTTTGATAAACTGGAAGCTTAACTAAAAAATATTTTTAACCAAGTGTAAGGAGAAAATAATAAACCAGTCGATAGTAGATTTTAAAAAATTGATGATTTTCCTGGTATGTCATGTTCAAAATAAAGATTTAGATATGCAAAATTCTAAAGCATCAAAGAAAAATTACATTTTGCTTATAGCAAATATTGGGGAGGGACTGCTTGTATATTTATCGATTAAATGGTGCTTTAAAAAGGAGAGAGAGCTATAATAATAGCTTCCATTTGTTGAGGGTTTATTGTAATCTAGGCATTGTTTATGAAGCCTTACAACAGCTGTGTGGGGTTATAGGCATTATTATCCTCATTTTATACACACGACAATAGTAGTAATAGCAGTTATTTATTGATTGCTTACTTTGTGCCAGAGACTATTGTGTCTTATTAGCTCATCAACTTATTAGCTCCTAACACCAATCCGATTATCATCTAAAATACTATTATTATTTTGTGTTCAGGTGAAGAAAATGAACTACTGAGAGGTTAAGAGATTTGATTGAGATCAGATAGCTAGTAAATGGCAAAATTAAGATTTGAACCTAGGACACATGACTCCAAAGGAAGTTGTTTATTTGGTTACTCACTGAAGGGGTGCATTGTTTTCTGTATTTTTATTCAGTACACCAATGAATGCTTTGACAGAAGAGTCCCGTTTATTCATACCAAATAAATTAGCACTTGGTGTATGATAAAGGCTCAAAAATAATTTGTTGAATTAAATTTTTTTTAATTGAAATGTCTTATTGGGGTTTTATATTTTACTTATAAACCAGTGTCCACATCCTATTAAACTCATCTGCCCCTTGCTGAATTGTAGAGTTTACCTAGTCATGTCCTTTGGACATAGTGTCATCAGATTCTATTTGTATTTCTATCTAAATGGTTAATATTATACTGAAGTTAAATTTACTTTGTAGGTCCCTAGGCTTGTGGAAGGACTGAGTGCTCATAATTGTTCCCAAGTGGCAGCTGCTGAAGACCATACTGTTGTGTTAACTGAAGATGGATGTGTTTACACGTTTGGTCTAAATATTTTTCATCAATTAGGAATCATCCCTCCACTGCCCAATTGTAATGTACCCAGACAGGTAAACGTCTGTTTTTTAAACAATACTATGACTATTTGCTGTAAAACCTATATAGGCAAAAAGATGGAATGTATTGACAGAGGAACTTATTTTACTTATATTCAGTAGTATACACTTTATTTTTTACAGGAGAAATTAAGCATAGTACAAATTAGGATTTGTTTGAAGTAAGAAAGAAAGCACTTGGGAAATTATGCACCAAACTGCCTTAAAATAACTTTTAAGTATTCATAAGCAGAGGGGAATCCAGATTTTGGGGGTTTAAGGCCTTCCTTAAGAAAAAACATGAAGTTTGTATTGGGTTGTCGGGAAAGTCATGATGCATTTTTGCACCGAAAAACAGAAAAATACGTCATGACTTTTACGATGACCCAACAAATCAAAATTGGCTATGCAAGTGAGGCCCTCAGCAGCCTAAGCTTATTGGCTTCATTATAAAGCTGCCTCAGCACAGAAGTCACACCTGGCAAGTTGACATGAAGGAATATAGATCCAAAAGCCACCATTCTTTGTTCTACTTACCCCTCCCATTTTTACAACTAGAGGATACCGTTTCCTCAACTTCAGAGTCCTAGTACACAAAACTGGGACTGGTGTTCTAAAGTAATGTGTTATTAGAATCATCACCTGTAACGAATGTATTTTCAGCTCAAAATTTTATATTTCAGATACTAAATTTTTTCACTGGTTTAATCCTCTGGATTTAAAATTATTAGATACATATTATCTATTAATAAGCTTTTAAAATCAGTGGTTTTCCATTTGGGATGATTAATGAATCAATAGGAATTACCACAAAATAATGAGAGATAGTCTCCAATCTGTGGTCCTTTTTAGAAGATCCATTTTCTCCACCTGTGGAATTTGTGCATATTTAATCATTTTATAGACTTATTTAGGGATGGTAGATTTTCCTCTCATTTTGATTCTCATTGTGTGGCTACATTGGAGTTCTGGGTTGATAGACATTAGCTATATTCTCAACTGGGGGCAGTTTTGCCCCCCAGGAGCCATTTGGCCATGTCTAGAGACATTTTCAGATGTCACAACTGGGGGTAGGGGTGGGAGTGGTGCTACTGACTTCTAGTGGGTAGAGTCCAGAGACATTGCTAAACCTCCTACGATACATAAGACAGTCCCCTACAACAAAGAATCATCTGGCCCAAAATGCCATTAGTGCCACTGTTGAGAGACCCTGAATATGTCAGCTTTAAAAATACCATATTTTGTAATAAGAATGAGAATGCCTGTTTTGCATATTACTTGTTAACAAAAGTTCAATGATTTGGTTTTTATACTGTGTCAATTTTTTATTTGTTAAAACTGCTGACTTAAAGTGGATGCATTAGATGTCTTGTGTTCTGAGAAGAGTTGGGGTTTTCTTTTTTCTTTTTTTTTTTTTAAAGATTTTTATTGGTGAATTGGGGGGATGGGAACAGTGCTGGGGAATTGGGGGAAGGGGGACAGACAAGTTGCTGTCATTTTGTTCTTCAGTCTAGTTGTGGAGGATGTTGCTTCACTGGCCCAAGTTGGCACCATCATTGCGCTCTTCCCGGGTGAGGCAGATCAGTCGCCGGCTTCTGGACGGCCGCTCACTGCAGCTGCTGGCCGCTCACGCTGGCTACTGGCTACACACGGTAGCCCATGGCAACCCACTGCCACAGGGACTGCAGCCCACGCCATCGCCGGCGACTCACAGCAGCCCAGCTCCAGGTTGAGCCGTTGTTCAGCATCTTAGCTGTAGAGGGCAGTGTCACTGGCCCTCATATGTGGGATCCGAACCGGGGCCCTCTAGCATCCCAAGCGAGTTCTTAACCATCGCGCCACTCGGCCGGCCCGAGTTGGGGTTTTAGTACTGGTGCTGAGATCTATTAGTGACGACTGCCATTAGCACTTAAGGGGGCACTGGTAGCAAGTATGCCATGTATTTGGTACCCTGGTCTACTGGATCTTTGTAAAAATGTACTGGTTCATAGATGTACATATAGTAAACTGCAGTCTTATTTGTCTTTTTGAATAGATGCAGGCAAAATATCTGAAAGGAAGGACTATCATTGGAGTAGCAGCAGGCAAGTTTCATACAGTGCTATGGACTCGAGAAGCTGTTTACACTATGGGACTAAATGGTGGACAACTGGGTAAGAAATCTTTGACAAAATCTGGAAAATACATTACATTCTTAAAATGGATATTTTGTAATTTACTTGTGTATTTTTAGGTTATTTACTAGATCCCAATGGAGAAAAGTGTGTCACTGCTCCTCGTCAAGTCTCTGCCCTTCATCATAAGGACATCACTCTGTCTTTGGTTACTGCAAGTGACGGGGCCACAGTCTGTGTTACTACAAGGGGAGATATTTACTTACTTGCAGACTATCAATGCAAGAAGATGGCTTCTAAGTATGTGTATTTCTGTGAAAGAAACGTAACTTTGATAAGAGTTCAACTCTTCTAGCAAATATCAGTATCAGCTTTATGCTATGCTGTGAAATGCCAAATAGAGAAAATGGAATGGCGGGGAAGTCAGGAGTTTTTGCCTTTTGTAATCTTAGTTTTTTGGCAAGTATCCTGTGAATAATGTAAAAGTTCTTTATAGTTGTAAAACTACATTTCTCATTTACGATAATATGCATATGTGGTTAAATATGACCTATAAATTGCCTTTTTTATATTTCATAATGTTTCTTTATATAATATAATTATTATAATGAATACAAGTAGAGAAATAGATCTTTGACTCTGGAAGAAGTTCAGGTAGTGGATGCAGTAGCATGCAGGAATTCTAGAGTAATCAGTCATCTAACTTTAAAAGCAATCAGGCATTGGAATTGCAATTGAATGCAACACAATGTGCTTTTGCTAATGTAAGTGAGATGGTAACTTCCTAAGTAGATACTACCTGTGAAGTTACCTCATGGGCAGAAAATGTCAACCATCAATTTGGTTACAACTTACCTTGGTTGTATAACAGTTGAAAAGTTATCAAATTTAGGTCATATTGCCTTTACAGAAACATGAAAATGTGAACCTATATGTTTCTTAGAATGCACTAGGCTTTTTCTGAGCATGAGGTGATTTGTGGGATGTTAGGTTTTGTTTTTAGTTAAGATTTGTAAAACTTGCCTTGATAACATTAAATTACATAAATATAAGTTGTATCCAAGTTTTCAGTTAGAAAATTATTTTGTTACAGATTATTACATGTTGAATGTATTATTTTGAAATGAGAAAAAAATATAGGCAAAATATCTGAAAGGGAGGACAATCATTGGAGTAGCAGCAGACGGGTTTCACACAATACTATAGGCACATCACATGAGCGGATATAATTAAATAATGTGGTTAGTGGAGAGTTATTAAATTAATACCCATGTTTCATGGTAGTCATATCTATTTAGGGTTGTCATATTTGAAATTAAGGATTTCTATTTTGTTTTGAGGTTTAAATTACTCCTTTCCTCTTAAAATCCAAATACACTTAGGAGCTTTTGGCCTCATCAGTTATTTAAACTAGAGTGAATGCATGCGTTAGTAAGCAGGGCTTTAAGTGTTTAATGTGTTTATCTGTGTAGGTAGCACCTTTTGGGAGGAAAGGACCCCTGGTGGCTCTTCAGTCTCAAAAGTTTGCCTACCCCTGGTGTAGGGGAAACTTACAGAACGAAGGGACTAAGGATACCAAAGGCTAAATTGTCTTACTTTGCCTTTCACAGTCATTGTCCTAGGTTATTATTTGAATAGTAAATTTTTAAAAATTGAGCATGTATATTTTAGAAAACATAATTAATTTAGAATTTTTTTTTTCATCCAGACAGCTAAACTTGAAAAAGGTTCTTGTATCTGGGGGGCGTATGGAATACAGGGTTGATCCTGAACCTCTGAAAGAAAATGGGGATGAAAAAATTTGCATTCTTGCAATGGATGGAGCTGGAAGAGTGAGTATATCTTTATGTAAAAGTGTAGTAATGTTATTCTCAGTTGATAGTTGTAGGGAACCTGATCATGTGAAAATGTATTTCTCTGATGGTCATGATTCCTGTTGACTTTGTTTCGCAACTTATGTTTGACATCTAATACTAATTAGTGTGGAGCTGATATTTCAAAGAAAGAACAATGACATTTAACTAACATTGCATAGTATTGCTTCATTAAACTATAGTTTAAAATTTCATTTACTGTGCTTAAAATGGAAAGAAATAAAGGATTTTGATGGGTTATTTGATTTGTATACTGAGTACTGATAAATGATACTGAATTGCGTAGATCCAAGATATGTTATATAACTACTCTTTAAAAAAAGTAAAAGCTAAGCAGCAGTATTAAAAATTTGATGTATAATTGGAAAATTTCCCCCAGATTTAGTTTACATTTAAACAAATGTATGCACATATATGCAGAGATTATAACTTATGTGTAAAAGATAATGTGTTTCTAGATCATTATATAATCTTATTTCTTTGCATTTAAGTAAATATTATAGAGTTTTAATTTTATTTCCCTGTGCAAACATAATTGGGTTGCCAGAAAAGTCATGACATATTTTTCTGTTTTTCATTGCAAAAATGCGTCATGACTTTTCCGACAACCCAGTAGTATATTTCTTTAATAAAATTGTTAATTTAAAAATATATTTTATTAGGTTGTTGGAAAAGTCATGACGCATTTTTGCAATGAAAAACATAGGAAAATATGTCATGACTTTTCCGACAACCCAATACATTAGTGACACTGAAAAAAATTTTACACTGTGACTAGAAAAACAAATTGTTTTCTGCTTTTTGCTTATAAAATAAGAACATACAATAAGAATGTTTTTAATGTTATAAGTGCTATGAAATTTTAGCTATTATAGAAATTATAGAAATTGAAGAATTTGATTTTATAGAAATTTTGATATTATAGAAATTGAAGAATTAAAATCATAAAGCTCTACCTACTGGTACATCACAGGCATAAATCTATAGTTGATCATTTTAATGGAGGGAACTATATTTAAGAATTAGAGCTCTAATTTGTACTAATGAAAGGAAGCAGAGGCATGGGATTACATAAAAACTTGAATATTAAAAACTTATATTTGACTTTGGGATGTGTTTCATTTATATTAATGTGCATCTAGCTTTTACCTCTGAATATTTGTTTCCCATAAAATTAGACTTAATATAATAACCAAGCTATAAAGGAATCAATCAATATAGTGTGTGTGTGTGTGTCTGTATCTGTGTGTGTTTGTATGTACGTGTGTATATATGTTTTGAGTGACCTTGGCAGATACCATTTTGTGCTTTAGTTTTCTTAATTATTAGGGGATTAAACTTTTATAAATCAGAAATATTAATTTTTTTAATGAAATCTTATTTGGAATGCCAGTCTATGAAGTAGATAAAAGAGTTACTGCTCTGAAGCCCAGCACCCCACCTCAACATTTTCTCTATGTTGAGCAGCAGCCATTTCATAGTAACACTAAGGTTTTCAGAACCACTAGGAAGCCATGGGACTCTATGATGAATTTTCTGTGTCTAAAATTTGTTTTTGTTAAAACTGAGTTATGCCTACATTTTTTTTTCTTGAGAGTAAAGGTTGGATTTTCGTAGTTTGGTTTTCATTCTTGTAAATAGATGGTACTACAAGTCTAACATCTAAGTTTTAACTTTAAGATTTTTGTTTTTCTTTAGCAGTGCTAAAAATTACTTAAGAGGAGAGTCTTTGAAGCATACTTAATGCTTCATGTTTGCTTGATGCGTTTTTTTGAAAGACAGTTCTTTAAAACATCTTTATTTTTATAGTATATTTTTTTCTGCAGAAGAATGAATGGACATTGAAACATATTAATCAGAACTTTTATTTTAGAAATATTATCTCTTGATTTCTGTTTTTGATTATTTCAGTTTTTGATTGTTCACATGCTATATCGCTGCTTTATATTCTAATGTAATTTGGTTTATTTTAGGTATTTTGCTGGAGATCAGTCAGCAGTTCTCTGAAGCAGTGTCGATGGGCTTATCCGCGCCAAGTCTTCATTTCTGATATTGCTTTAAATAGGAATGAAATTCTGTGTGTTACACAGGATGGAGAAGGATTTAGAGGGAAATGGTTTGAAGAAAAAAGAAAGAGTTCTGAAAAGAAAGGTCAGTTCATATCTGTAAACGGCACATAAAGTTCTTTTCCATTAACCTTTAATTTCACAGATATTTATTATTAGGTTTAATTGATAAATGTTATTAAGTTTTACCCAAATGGCTCTTTTGATTTTGGTTTGTGTATGTTTAGGTTAACAGGGAATTTGATCCACTTAAACCTGGAGTTTTCAACTTTTTATCTGTCTCAGTATCCCCTGAAGTCATGTACATTCCCTACAGTACCAGTGGCTCACTATTGCTAATTACTAGCTCTAGGAACAGGGAAGTGTAAAGAAAAACAAAACAAAACCAAAAAAAACTTCCCAGATGATTGTGAACCATCTTCTAAGCTCCCTTTTTTCTCTCTCTCCCCAAATTGAGAATTTAGTTGCTTATGCTGTATTTTTTATTTGTTTTTTACATACTTGTATATATAAAATTAAAGTTTTAAAAGGTATATCTCATGACTTACAGGAAAATCACAGGAAGAATAAAGTTTTAATATTTGTTGAGAATTTTTAAATGGACAAGTAGTTTTTTTAAACAATTGATGAATAATTGGAGACAAGTTTTATTCATTCCTTGATGAACATAAAAGATAGCATTAAGATGCCACCATTGAAAATAGAAGTTATGCATTATGTAGTTCATTCTTAATTATCTGATTATAAACTTATAAACTTGTGGTTGACTTACATTGTTTTTAAATTTAGGTTAGCTACTTTTTTCTTTCAACCAAATTAATAATCTGTTGATTTTTCTTCCAGAAAAACTACTTGTAGAATTCATTTACCTCTTTACATCTTATTGCTCCTACCCTACCCCAAGACACATGGAGTACTGAAAAAATAATTTTCTTGTTTCCATTCTTGTTTCTTTTTCTCTAGTCTCAAAATTATCAGAGTGAACTTTTAAGATCTGATCCTAATATTTCTGTGTTTAATACTTTAATGACTTCCTCATTACCTACTAAACATGGCCTATAAGGCCCCTGCTCTGACCCTTGTTTATGTCTTTGAACTCAGCTAGACCTTCAGGTTTTCAGTCTTGTCCAGCTGTGATTAGTCCCACGTCCTTTCCTAATTTTTCACATCTCACTTTAATTTATACTTCATCAAAGATGTTTTCACTGATTTCTCAAATCTAAACTGGGTTATCGTGTTTCACTTTTAGTGTTCCCCTTGTATTTTCATCATACAACTTATTTTTACTTGTTTTTTCAAATGCTTGTCTTGTATCATACTATAAGATAGCAAGGACTTTGACTATTCCCACTATATCCTTAGCATTCGGCATATTTCTTGCACATAGTAGCTCCTCATTAAGTTATTTGTTGAATGAACAAATCAGTTATTGTATGCTAAAATATATAAAGAACATTTATAATTACTGAGAAAATTACATAAACATTCTTCAAAATCATAAAACCATAAAGGAATGATTTTTGGATAGTTTTATTGATTTGTTTTAATTTTATTTTCTTATAGATTGTCAAGTCTGTAAACATTTAAGGTATATTTACTATGTGCTAGATATAGGCCTAGGTTTTAATAATATGAAGATATATAAGACAGGCCTCCTGTTCTGAGACATTCATAAATTTATAGGGGCAGTAGGCATGTATATAAATATTTATAGTTCATGGAGACAAATTCTAATATGAACATAAGTTTTTTGAGAGTATAGAAATTGGAATAACTAAGTGTTAAGGGAAGATTGTAAACCTCCCTGAGACTGAAATAGACCGAATTTGAGAGAGCAACCAGAATGCAGTTTCGATGTGTAAATGTTGGAAGTCCTTAGAATTGCGTTTTACTCATATTTAGTGGTCTAAAACTGAATTCATGAACTCATGCATCGCATCTGCTTTTCAGTGTTTTCAATCTAAAGGAATGGTTTATCTTTGACACCCCATATTCCTTCAGTCTCTACATGTAATTACAGTAGTCACCAATTTTGTCACTTTTTTCTCAAATACTGTATATCTGAAATCTTTCCACTTTTCTAGTTTCATTGATATACCCTCAGTTTATATCGTTTATTCTTTTTCTGGATTCTTAGTTTTTTAAATGATCTTTGTCTTTATTTACTTTAAACATTTTTCATACTGCAGGCAGAATCATTTCTTTGCATGCAGATTTTGTAGTTTTCTTTCATAGCCCTGATCTGATTTGTAATGACATAATCATTATTTCATGTCTGTCCGCTATGCTAAAAGTATACTCCAAGATGGTAGGGACATGCCTATTTTGTTCACTACTGTCACCACGGACAGACTGATGATCACTGTCACAGCAGCACAGTGTGCTCACTCAGATATTTGCTGAATAAATGGAAGAAATAGGGAGAAGGAAGGGAGGGGACAAATAAACAACTGATTATGAAGACGCTAAGTTTATGTATTTTTAATGCAAGCTGAGTAATTCTGAAAGCTAGTTTAACACTAGATTTGCTTTTTAGAAAGATAACTTTGGTTATATTGTGGAGATATGTTTGTTGAAAGGGATAAATTCATGGATAATTGAGAATTGACCCACCGAAATTTCATGTATAATACAAACAATATATTGGGTACAAATTGTGTTGAGAAAGAGGATGTAGTTTTTCAAAAGGACTTAATACACACAAAGATATTTCCATATTTTCCTAATTGTATTTCTGTTCCATTTACTCCTAAATTATTTTAATAGTTTCAATAAATCCTTGATTAATGGGAATTTATTTTTTTCTTTTTAGCAGAGATTTTATCAAACCTTCATAATTCCTCATCAGATGTATCTTGTGTCTCTGATATAAATAGTGTATATGAAAGAATTCGACTTGAGAAACTTACTTTTGCCCATAGAGCCGTTAGTGTCAGCACAGATCCAAGTGGATGCAACTTTGCAATCCTGCAGTCAGATCCTAAAACAAGGTACATTTATATATATATATTAAATTTTATTTTTAGAAGGAACGGTCACTGGATTTTCTTTTGTTTTCCGTAGCTTCTGGAGCAAATTTAATTGAAGAACTACTTCCAAGTCTTGTAGACTTTAGACATATTATGTTACCAGGGAAACTCAAAGGTGGAATTTGTTATACTGGAAATGACAAATGTTCCTTTTCGTTTGTAAACTGATATATATGGAAAATATTGAAGAAATACATGTTTATATATGTGTGTGTGTATATATATATATACACACACACACACACACACACACACACACACACACATACACAAAATTTATATCTTTAGTACTTCTTGATGTACTCTTAAGTTCTCAGATTTTGAGAAATATAAACATTTGTTATGTAGTTTGCCACAATTTCTGTCCCTTGAATATGAATGATGAGAATTGACAGAAGAAGAGAGTATGGAGTCATCTGGAGGATAATGTCAATCTCTAGTAGAGAGATGACAGGTTAAGATAAATATCAAGGGTACTATTAAAAAGGAAAAAGTCCTAGAAGTAGGTGACCATCCGTCCTTGTTTGTCTAGGTCTGTCCCATATTTAGCACGAAAGTCTCATCTCCTGCAAAACCCCTCATTCCTAGGCAAACCAGGAGATTTGGTTCCCCATACCTGGAAGGGTGAGAAAATTGGAAAGGTGTGATCACATTTCTACAGTACTGAAAGAATCACCATTACAGACCTACTGTATGTCTGTGTCTGTATTTATCTTTACTTCCTTGAGTTTCCAATGTACTTTAGGATCTGGGACCTGAAATATTTACTCAGTTTTTTGTATATTTCTTTTTCTACACTTGTAAAATAAAAGGATATAAAAGAGGAAAAAGTTGAGAACTATATTCTTTTTTAAATATTTTAGTTGTACTTTTAATTATTTAAAAATTTCTATGAAATAGTCATTTGAAATTTATATTCTATTGTTTCTTTGTAGAAATAGAAAACACGGCTTTCAAAGGAAAACTTAATTCTTATCATTTTAGTTTAGGAGAAATAAACATATAAAAAGGAATAGAAAATTTAAATGGTGATACAGTATCTAAGACTGTGCAGTATTCTTATATTTTAGGAAATGCCAAATTTAAAATTTTCTAAGTTTAATAAATAATAAAGAAATTGCCCTTTAAAAGGAAAATTGGCGAGGGGTGCTTTTGTTTTTTTAACTTTTCTTGAAAGTAAGTGATGTTTGTTTCATTTCTAGCCTTTATGAAATCCCATCTGTGTCCTCATCATCCTTTCTTGAAGAGTTTGGCCAATTGTTGAGGGAAACAGATGAAATGGACAACATCCATGATGTGACATTTCAAGTTGGCAACAGAATCTTCCCTGCTCATAAATATATTTTGGCAGTGCGTTCTGACTTTTTTCAGAAATTGTTTCTTTCAGATGGTACTTCTTTAGATTTTACAGATGTTTACCAGAAGGATGAAGATTCTGCAGGATGCCATCTCTTTGTGGTAGAGAAGGTTCATCCTGACTTGTTTGAATACCTTTTACAATTTATATACACAGATACTTGTGACTTTTTAACTCATGGTTTCAAACCAAGAATAAACTCAAACAAAAAACCAGAAGAATATGAGAGCACTCCAGATTCTCATCTGAAGAAAATGAATTCCCATGAAGATAATCAGAAGTCAGCATTTGAAGTTTATAAAAGTAATCAAGCTCAAACAATTAGCGAAAAGCAGAAAAGCAAACCCAAATCTTCGAAAAAAGTAAAAAGTGTTGGGGAAGATGACCCTGTAAGAATGTTGCAAAATCTTGCAAGGAAATTTGGTTTCAGTAATTTGAGTAGTAGGTATGACTCCCCCTTAATATCCATTCTTGTACCTCATTGTACCCCCCCCTTTTAAAAATTCACTTTTATTTTGCTTCTCTCTTTCTCCCTGCTTACCCTGCTACCCTTTTTGAGGGGAGGTACGTGAATATACCTCCATTTTCTGCTAAAAGCTACCTTTGTGGGACTCCCTGGATTAAAACATTATTACAGCATGGGAAGGCTGTTATTGGGTTTGAACTCTTGTGTTTGTGTAACAGGGATCTGGAGTGGCAGGCAGTGTGATATGTTGGAAAGAGAAAGTCTTTGGAGTAACAAAGACCTATATCTGTCTCTTACCTTTACTGTAACTAACTGGGGCAAATTTCTTAGTTTCTTTGAACTTGAGTTTTTCATTATATAAAATGGGAGGGATAATATTGATCTTATATTATTGGTGTGGTTTTGTCATATAACATATAAAGTGACTAACATAGTGTTTGTCATATTATAAACCTAATTTTTTTGCATTCTCTCTATTGTTATTTATATCGTTTTGTGGCAGTATAACCTTAGGTGGAGCAGGGGACGAGTGTATGTTTTCTATTTAAAAACAATGAAGGGCTTTTTGTGCTATGGCTTTGATTTTTAAAATTTTTTTTAGTAATGATATTTAATGTATTTTTAATTCTAAGTAACATTGAAGGAGAATGTATGATTATTACTTTATCACAGAGTAGGGGTTCTTTGAGATACTTTTCTAGGTGATGTAAATTATACCATCATGTTCAGATGTAAGCTAATTTGTTGGGTTTTTATTGCTTGTTTGTTTTGGTAGAGGGATATATATATATACAAATTGTCAATTTTTATCTATCCTTCATAGGTTAGATGGAGTCAGATTTGAAAATGAAAAAATTAATGTTATTGACAAGAGAACTGGTAATAAACCAAAGCTAAATCAGAAAAAATGGTAAGTTAAGAAATGAAGATAAACTTGTCACCTCTAGATTTGGGACTTAAGTGTAGAAATAGAGCTTTTTTTACTTATGAAGCCAAATGTAATGGTAGATACCTTTAAATGGTATTCTTAATTTTTGGAAATGTTGGAGAGTTGTTGAGGGAAATGGACAAAATATTACGTGCTCAGTAAGACATTGGTACAATTTTTTTTTTCTGATTAATTCCTAATTAAGAAAGGAGTTTTTAATTTTTGTTTTTCTTGTCTGAAGTTTGTATTTTTAATCAATAGGAAATGATGTTAACCCCAAAACCAAACTAATTACGCCTTCTCATCATTATGATGATTCCTTTGTAAATCTTTTCAGTAATAAATATACTATTCTAAATATATTTGTTATTAAAAGTTTTTGTTTTTAGATGTTTATGCTTGTAGGTGAAAAGTTTTTGGAGAAAGAAAAACTGTGGCAGTATCTAGATTATGCTTCGCATAGAATAGGTTATACAAATAAGTGAATTAAAGACCTTTGACTGTGATGTCACTTACTATTATATTATTAATACCTGTAATGAAAAAGGAAAATTAGAAGAAAGACTTTTTTGAATATTTATCTATATTCTAAGGCCCTTATCATCTTCTCTAAAGTGGAAGGAGATGAAGTACTTTATTTGTATGTATACCATCAAGTTGCTTATTCGCTGCTGCCTTTAATTAAGAGAAAATCAAAAGTTAAGCCAAATCCTATAATGAATTTTCTTATTTGCTAAATATATAAAGAAATCTCTCTTGCTTCAATTAAACATTTTTTCTTGCAGCTCATTTCTATATGATGTCACCATAATATCAGTGGATGGAAAGGAATTTCCTTGTCATAAATGTGTTCTTTGTGCTAGACTTGGTAGGTACACTTTTTCTTAGATGCTGATTTATTTGTTTTAGTATTGTTTCACTATTCTCACTGAATTTAATTTTTTTTCTTTCAGAATATTTTCATAGTATGCTGAGTAGCTCATGGATTGAGGTACGATTTAAGTAGAAACCACATAGGCTTATATTTTAAGGAGACTATATACTAAAGAAATTCAAAATGGGAACCTCATATTTTAACTCAGTTTTTCTTTTGTATTAAACTTTATTTATGCTTAAGCCTGCCTGAAAATAGCAACATTCAGAAATGAAACTGTTGCAAAGAAGCTACTTAAAATTTTCCTATTATTATTTAGACATGAATTTGGCATAACAGTGTGTTTTGTTTTTCTGTTTTTCTGGATCCTTTTTCATATTATATGGCAATTTAAAATTAAATA
>NW_017731519.1:2703528-2714776 GCF_001890085.2 Hipposideros armiger | reverse complement strand
CACAGGAAATGCAGAGAGTTCCAAACAAGATGATCCCAAACAGGCCCACCCCAAGACACATCATAGTGAAAATGGCAAGAGTGAAAGACAAAGATAGGATCCTAAAAGCAGCAAGGGACAAGCAGCAAGTTACATATAAGGGTACCCCTATAAGATTATCAACTGACTTTTCTACAGAAACCCTACAGGCCAGAAGGGAGTGGGCAAGAGGTCTTCAATGTGATGAAAAACAGAGGTTTACAACCTAGACTGCTCTATCCAGCAAGGTTATCATTTAAAATTGAAGGAGAGATAAAGAGCTTCCCAGAAAAGATTAGCTTTGTTTTTAATAAATGTTCTTCTGCATGATGTGATTCCTCTTCAGAGTTTTTTGTACCAAACTCAATCAGAATGTAGTAGTATTTTGTTGTTTAAAATTAATTATTTTATTTTATTTAGGCTTCCAGTTGTGCAGCTCTGGAAATGCAAATACATTCTGACATACTTAAAGTTATTTTGGACTACCTCTATACTGATGAAGCTGTGGTGATAAAAGGTATTAATAAGACTTAGGACATTTTAGATATTTAAGATGGAATTGAATAATGGTAAAATTAACATGTGAATCTTAATTTCTACCCTAATTGAAATACGCCATCAACATTTGGAATTAGTAATAGGGATGATTACTAACAGTAAAGGAGCGGAAAGAAAAGTTTGCATTACTTATGTGAAAACGAACTCTGGAAGAATTATATTTGATGGTTGAGGTTAGATTTAAATTTCATACTGAACCACTTCTTTGATTGAGATGAGGAATTGACAACAGGAAGTATAGTTTTGACAAATAATCTATGAAAATTCCTTTTGCCCTGTTCTTCCCCATATGATAACATATCTAAAGTGAAAGAAATAAAATTGATCCAAAATTTATGAAAAGAGTGCATTTATATATTTTGTCACCAGCACACTCATGTTTTAGTTGCTAGAAGTCTTTAGTCATAGACTGGTGCACTTCTGTGTTCCATCATATGCATATACCACATTTTCTTTACCCATCACCTGTTGCTAGACATTTAGACTGTTTGTGTATCTTGACTATTATGAATAATGCTGCAATGAACATGGGGCACAGGTATGTCTTTAAGATCCTGATTTCCATTTTTTGGGTTAAATACTGTTGGATTGCCGTATCATGGTATTGCTGTTTTTAATTTTTTGAGGAACCTCCATGTTGTTTCCGTAGTGGCTGTACCATTTTCACTCTTAACTGTACCAAGGGATCCCTCCACAGCCTCGCCAATGCTTATCTTTAGAGTTTTTGATAATAACCATCCTAAAGGTATAAGGTGACATCTCCTGGTTTTGATTTGTATTTCCCTGATGATTATACACTAGAGACATTGAGCATCGTTTCATATATCTTTTTTTAAATTAATTAATTTATTATTATTAGTTTCAGGTGTACAGAACAATGCAATAGTTATCCTTTTTACCCCTCACACAGAAACAACCCCCTTTCCCTCTATCCACTGCTCTCCCACCCCCGATATCATACTTATCTATTACAATTCCATTGACTCCATTCCCACACTCTACTCCACATCCCGTGACTATATGTATGTATAATTATATATATTTACATAAAATATTTGACATACAATATTATTCAACATCAGCTTCAGAAATACAGTGCGGTGGTCAGGCCTCTACACCGTCTATGAAGTGGTCTCCCTAACAAGACATGAGTCCATCTAGCCCCCTAAAAAATATTTACAACGATATTGATTATATTCCCCAGACTGTCTTTTCTATCCCTGAGGCCATACTGTAGTTACCAATTTGTATTGTCTCATCCCTTCCCCTTCTTCATTTCATTTATCTTATTGGCCATTTGTATGTTGTTTTTGGAGAAATATCTATTCAGGTCTTTCCCCAATTTGTTAATTGAGTTATTTGTTTTTTTGCTATTGAGTTGTAGGAGTTCTTATGTATTTTGGACGTTAACCTCTTATGAGATATGGTTTGCAGATATTTTCTCCCATTCTAAAGGTTGTCCTTCTGTCTTTTCATTTTATTGCTTCCTTTGTGCAGAATCTTTTTAGTTTCATGTAATTGCACTTGTTTACTTTTGCTTTTGTTGTATGTGGTTTTGATGTCATATGTAAAAAATTATTGCCATGACCAATGTCTAGGAGCGTTTTCCTTGTTTTAGGAGTTTTGTGATTTCAGGTCTTAGGTTTGTCTTTAATCCATTTTTCGTTGATTTTTGTGTATGGTGTAAGATGTGGGTCCAGTTTCATTCTTTTGCATGTAAATATTCAATTTTCCTAACACTGTTGAAGAGACCGACCTTTTCCCATTTTGTATTTTTGATACCTTTGTCAAAGATTAGTTGACTATATATTTGGAAGTTTATTTTTGGTCTCTTGATTATGTTCTGTTGGTTTGTGTCTGTGTTTATATACATTACTGGTTTGATTACTATAGCTTTATAATAGAGTTTAAAATCAGGAAGTGCCATGCCTCCAGTTTTGCTCTTCTTTATCAAGATTGCTTTGGCTGTTCAGGGTATTTTTGTAGTTCAATATTGATTTTAGATTTGCTTTTTTTTCTGTGAAAAATGACATTGGAATTTTAATAGGATTTTATTGAATCTGTAGATTGCTTTGGGTAGAGTATGCATTTTAACAATATCAGTTCTTCCAGTTCATGAATATAATATACCTTTCCACTTATTTGTGTGTCTTCTTCAATATCTTTCCTCAGTGTTTTATAGTTTCCAACAATTATCTCCTTGGCTAAAATTATTCCTAAGTGTTTTATATTGATATAATTGTAAGTGGGATTGTTGTCTTCATTACTTTTTGGGATAGTTCGTTGTTTGTGCATAGAAAAGCAACTGACTTTTTTGTTGGTTTTGTTTCCTGCAACTTTACTGAATTCATTTATTACTTCTAATAGCTTTTTGGTGGAATCTTTAGGGTTTCTATGTATAAAATCTTGTCAGCTGCAGAGACGGTTTTACTTCTTCCTTTCCAGTTTGGATGCTGTTTATTTCGTTTTCTTGCCTAATTGCTCTGGTTAGGACTTCCACTACTATGGTGTATAGAGTGGGCATCCTTGCCTTCTTAATCTTAGGATGAACAGCTTTTTTTTTTTTTTTTAATTAAACTTGACTATTGTGTTAGCTGTGGGCTTGTCACATATGACCTTTATTGTGTTGAGGTATATTCCTTCTATACCTAATTTTGTTGAGAGTTTGCATCATGAATGGGTGTTGAATTTTGTCCTATGAACTTTCTGCATCTATTGAGATGATCATATGATTTTTATCCTTCATTCCGTTAATGTGTATCATATTCATTGATTTACATGTGTTGAACCATCCTTACACCCAAGTGTAAATTCCACTTCATCATGGTGTATGGTCCTTTTAATATGCTGTTGAATTTGGTTTACTATTATTCAATTGCAGATTTTGCATGTATGTTCATCAGGGATATTGTTCTGTAAATTTCTTGAAGTGTATTTTCTTTGTCTGCCTTTGGTATCAGGATAATGCTGGCCTAATAAATGAGTTTGGAAGTGTTCCTTCCTCTTCAGTTTTTTTGACAAGTTTGAGAAGGGTTGGTGTTAATTTTTGTTTAAATGTTTGGTGGAATTCATCTGTGAAGCCATCTGGTCTTTTGGGAGACTTTTGATTACTGATTCAATTTCCTTACTCTTATTGGTCTGTTCACATTTTCTGTTAACTTGTGGTATGTTGTATATTTTAGGAATTTATCCATTTCTTCTAGGTTGTTCAATTCATACAGCATACACTTGTTCATAATAGCCTCTTATGATCTGTGATATCAGTTGTAATTTCTCCTCTTTTCATTTATAATTTTATGAGAGCCCTCTCCTTTTTTCTTAGTCTACTTAAGTGTTGTTAATTTTGTTTATCTTTTCAAACAACCAACTCTTAGTTTTGTTGATCTTTTCTATTGTTTTTCTGGTGTGTAGTTCATTGCTTTCTGCTCTAATATTTCCTTCTGCTAATTTTACACTTCATTTGTTCTTTTTCTAGTTCTTTGTTATGTAAAAAGCCTTGTTTGTTCTTTGAGATTTTTGTTGTTGTTAAGGCATTTATCACTATAAACTTTCTTGTTAGAACTTTTTTTGCTTCATACCATAGGCTTCTCTATGTTGTGTTTTCATTTTCATATGTCTCGGTATTTTTTTGCTTTCTCTTTGATTTCTTTTTTAACTTATTGGTTGTTTAGGACTGTGTTGTTTAATTGCCACATGTTTGTGAATTTTCCAATTTTCCTCCTGTTATTCTAGTTTTATACTGTGTTAGTTGGAGGAGATACTTGGTATGATATCAAATCTCTTTAAATTATTGAAACTTGTTTGGAGGCCTAACATATGATCTATCCTGGATAATGTTTTACATGCACTTGAGAAGAATATGTATTTGCTGCTATTGGATGGAATGCTCTGCATATGTCTGTTAGGTTCATTTGGTGTATGGTGTTGGTCGTGTCTGCTATTTTCTTACTGGTTTTCTGTCTGGATGATCTATCCATATTTCAACATAGAGCATTGAAGTCCTTCAATATTATTTTATTGATGTCTATTTCTGCCTTTAGTTCTATCAATATTTTCTTCATATATTTAGGTGCTTCAGTGTTGTATGCATATATCTTTACAAATTGTTACATCTTATTGACATATTAACCCCTTTATCATTGTATAATAACCTATCTCTTGTGACTCTTTTTAAATTAAAGCCTATTTTGTCTGGTATAAATCTAGCCACTTCTACTCTCCTTTGATTACTATTTGCATGGAATATCTTTTTGCATCCTTTCACTTTCAGCCATGTGTTTCTTTAAAGGTAAAATGGGTCTCTTGTAGCCAACATATAATTGGATCTTGTTTCTTTATCCATTCAGCCACTTTGTCCTTTGATCAGAGAATTTAATCTATTTATATTTATAGTAATTATTGATGGGTAAGGACTTACTATTGCCATTTTGTCAGCTGTTTTCTGACTATTTTGTAGTTCCTTTGTTTCTGTCTTCCTTGGTGATTTAATCATTTTTTGGGTAGTGGTATGATTTCATTTTTTAATCTTTTGTGTATCTATTATAGAGTTTAGCTTTGTGGTTACCATGAGGTTTACATATAACATCTTATAGTTATAACAATCTATTTTAAACTAATCACAACTTCATACAAAACTTTTATACTCTTCTGACCCCTTCACCCCCCTACTTCACCATTATTCTTCAAATATTCTTTATGCCTGTATGTATCTTGGTATGCTGGTTTGTGTGCCATAGTTCTTTTATGCTGTGTTTATTCATTCTTTTTTCCTTCTGTTCCTCAGGCTGGATAATCTCATTTGACCTATAATTTCTGTTTTCACTGATACTATTGATTTTGCGAGACATTATTCTCATACTTCCTTTTAGTTTTTTAAACAAGACTCCCTTGAGTTCGTTGGTCATATTTCAAATAGCTGTTTTAAATTCTTTGTCTAATACTTCAGCATCTTGTCTTCCTCAAGGATGGTTTCTCTTTGCTGCTTTTCTCCTATATATGGGCCCTACTTACATTCTTGCATGTTTAATAATTTTTGTTGTTGAAAACTGGACATTTAAATAATATAATGTTGCGGCTCTTAAAATCAGATTCTTATTCTTCCCCAGGCTTTGTTATTTGTTTAGTGTGGCCTTCTATATTTACAAGAATATGTTGGAACTTTTCAAACCCCTTCATGAACATCTGTATTAGTCAGCTCAAGCTGCCATAACAAAATAGCATAGACTGGGTAGTTGAAACAACAGAATTTATTTTTTTACAGTTTTAGAGGCTAGAAGTGTCAGATCAGGGTCTGGCAAGATTGGTTTCTGGTGAGAACTCTCTTCCTGGCTTGTACATGACTGCCTTCTTGTTATGTCCTCACATAGCCTTTCCTCATAGGGGGGTGGGGGGGGGCGTGAGAGAGAGAGGTTGTGTCTGTGTGTGTATGTAGAGAGGTGGGGGGGGATAGGAGGGAGAGATGGAGATATATTTCTGATGTTTCTTATTAGAAGGACACTAATCCTGTTGGATTAGGACCCTACCATTATGATTTTATTTAACCTAATTACTTCCTAAGAGGCCCCATCTTCAAATATAGTCACACTGGAAATTAGGGCTTCAACACGTAAATTTTCAGGGGACATAAACATTTAGTCATAACAACCTCTCTTTCCCTAGCTATTCTTTCTAACTTTTTTTGATATGTTTTTTGTTTGCTCCATTTGTTATTGTTGTCTCAGTCAGCTTCAATGTTAAACAATTGCTGCTGATTGCTTTTATTAAATGCCCCTAAGGAAGAGGCTGTTCACACTGAGCAAGCTTGGAGTGAGTAGCTCTTCTAGTGGGTAGGGTTTCCAGAGAACTGTCATGCAGGTCAGATAATGATAGTTCTTTGATAATATTGCTCTAAAGCTGTTAATGTCTTCTCCAGTGGCTGTAGCTGTTCATTTCCACTGTGATAGCATGGTTGTTGGTTTTCAAGACTACTGCGGAAGAAGGGAGAGAAGGATCTAAATAGGGAAAGCTGCAGTGTCCCAAAGCTCACTGTTCTTACCAAGATTCCGATAATTTTCTTGAGTCAGGACTCTCCAGATTATTGCAAGCATTTGGATAATATCTAGAATTCTGAAAAAGTTGCTTTTGACAATTTTTTACAGTATTCTCATTGCTTTTGTAAAGGAATAAAAAAATTAGAAATAGGCCTTAGTCTGCCATTCACCTCTCCTTCATTTAAAAAACATTTTGTTTTTTCCTTTTTTTCTTCTTAACTGTTTTCCCTCCTTTCTTCCTTTGGTGGTGCTATTGTTTGTTTATTAATGTCGTTATTCTGGCAGTGGCTCAGGGACATTGCTTAAGGCCATTAGTAGTACTCTGCACCAAGAAGGTTATTTTAAATTAAGAAATTCCTATAGTTTAAAAAATATACTCTTAGGTGACCAATTTTGTTTTAAATAAGGAAACCTAATTCACCACTAGCCTCCCCCTATTAATGTAAATGTTAACATACATACCTACATATTAAGTTTGATGCTGAGATTTGACTTTCCCCTCAATTTGAAAAATATTTGTCTAAAAACATGAGAGATTTTTAAATCAATCAGGCTTTCCAGTAGCCCTCTGAACTAAAAAGATCAACTCAAGGGCCAGGTGAGTGCCGCGTTGGTTAGGAGTTGGCTTGGGATGCCTGCTCTGAGCAGCAGGGCCCGGGTTCAGATCCCACATATGAAGGCCAATGACGCTTCACCCTCTTCAGCTAAGATGGTGAACAACAGCTCGACCTGGAGCTGGGCTTCTGTGAGTCGTCAACGACAGTATAGGCTGCAGTGGGGCAGGCCAGCAGCGGGCATGAGCTGCCGTCAGCAGCCGTTTCATGGCCGGCGAGCGATTGCCTCATCTGGGAAGAGAACAATCAATGATAATACCAACTTGGGCCAGTGAAGCGATGTCCTCCACAACTAGACTGAAGAACAGAAGAACAGCAACTTGTCTGTTCCCCTTCCCCGATTTCCCAACACACTTCCCCTCCCCCAATTCCCCAATAAAATCTTTAAAAAAATAAAAATAAAGAAAATAAAAAGATCAACTCAAGTTGCCCATTTCATGGTCCTGGTGTGAGCCAGGGCATTTTGGTAGAAATGTTTTGAAACTATTACTATTTATCATAGTTGCCATTTCAACATTTAGAAAATACCATTATAATTCTCTTTTTCTTAGTGTCTTAATTACTTGGATTTGTTTTCCTAGGCATAATGTTTACAAAGTAATAAAAAGTGATGCTTGTTTTCTTTTTCTTTTTTTTTTTAGAATCTCAAAATGTGGATTTTGTTTGTAGTGTTCTTGTGGTGGCTGATCAGCTTCTCATAACTCGATTGAAAGAGATTTGTGAAGTAGCATTAACTGAAAAGCGTGAGTATTTTTGAATTAGAATATTGGTGTTTTCAGGTTGGTCCAGGATTACTATATTTTATTAACTTTCTGTTGCCATTTATGGCTAAATGCACCAATATTTTTTGTATTATGAGAAATGTCAAAACATTTAAACCATTTCATCACTTACAAGCACATCATTATTTCAGAAATGCTTATATGTGAAAATATATACAGTTTAGAATTGAAATATTTATTTGAAATGTTATAAAACCATGAATAATAAAGATGGTGTGAAATTTATTTTGAAATTTCAAGGGTTAGAGTTTGGAAGCAGAAATGTTTTACCCTTGCCCTTGTCTTGACTATGTCTGTGTTAAGCTTTCCATTTCCTGTTTGCTGGAATGTTTATGTCACCTTCCCCTTAATATATTTGATCAAAACACGTCTCTTTTCTCTCAAACTTCTATTTTTTTCCTCTTCATTATTTCAGTTAATTGCATGACTTTCCTCCTGAACACCCCAAATTATTTTTTTGTTATTTTCCTTATACCCATATTCTTTTAATTGTCAAAACTTATTCATTTTAACTATGTTGATTACATCCTCCCACCTTTTTTATTCTCACTTTGACTGTGCTAGTTATCCATCTCTTCCGTGTAGTGTCACAGTAGTTTTTAAGTCTTTTTTCTTTCTTCTAACTTTCCTTTAATCTTTCTATAGGAAGTAAGTATATCTTCCCCTGTTCAGATATTTTTAATTGGTTACTCTAGAATAAAGGTTAAATTTCCTTAGTTTGACATAAAACTTTTGTGAACTTCTAATCTTATCTTTGTTCTCCTTCATTGCCACTTCAGGAAGTATGAAAGGATTTTCCGACAATTATTTCTAATTTGTACTTGCTAGTAATTTGTCTTAACTCTAGTGTCTTATTTACCCACTTTTCTTGAGTTCTGTGTACTATCTTCTCTTTGGTTATCAAAAAGAAAACAACAGCTCTGATGTTTTAATCAAGAAAAGGGAAATATATATAAGGATGCAACATAAAATAGCATAGAGTATCCATATAGGTGATATCCATATAGGTTCATTTTCCTGGCATTCCTTGGATATTCTTAACCGTTGTTGCGTGATTGCCTTTATTAATGAATTCCTTGATCTTCCTAGAACTTCACAAGAGAATGATTCATCAGAAGTTTGTTCTCTGGTTATTGGGCAATCCTTGTTCCCAACTGAACAACTAAAATTTTTATGTGGTCCATTTTCACTTCTGCAAAATGGGAGACTTTAGGTTCATCATTCATTAGTTGACACTTTAGATTACTTAGGAGTGAGATAGAGACCGTTACAACCTGCAGTTATAACTTTTGACAAGAGTTACAAGGGAGAAAGAAAAAAGAAATGGAGGAAACCTGGTGTAGGAAACAGTTGTGTTCCTCTGTTTGCTGGGATTCAGTAAATAAAAAGAATCGAGAGATTCTGGAAGTCAAAGTTACATGCTAGGTAGGTAGAATATTCGGGGACAGTCTTCTAACAAAACATACTTCATATGTAAAGTTATTAGGATTGTAACAAAATCCAGAATCTGTTGTACAGTATACCTGATTCTGCACTAGTATGTGGTAAGATTTAGATGCACTTATTTTTCAAATATAGTGTATATGTGTGTATGTATGTTAATATACTCAAATTCTGATTGATTACTCAAAAAATATATTCTACAGAATGATTTTGTAAGTTTCTCTTAGTCTTAAGAATATCTTTAGTTTTATAGAAGAGAGAATGACTATTCTGTGCTATATAAATGAAAAGGAAAGCTGTTTATCAAAGAAAGTTTGAAATATTAAGAGGAAGATCATCAGTTCTTATGTGTTTGCTTTTAGGTGCCATTGGTACACCTTCTCTTTTCTTCTGCTTAAGTTTTGTTTTTGTTTTTGTTTTTTTTTTAATATTCACTTATGTTTTCTTATAACCAATCATTACTTTGGCATATTGGGATGGAAAATCAGTTTTATATTTGCTCTAGTATAACATTTTTGGCAAGAAATTGCTTTCAGTTGTCCTTGTTCTAAATGTTCAAACATGACAACTTTAGAAATAAGTATATTTTAGTGTAGTAACATGCCTTTCATCTCATTTTGCGTATCTTTTCTTCCTTTGTAGTTACCCTTAAGAATGCTGCTATGCTACTAGAATTTGCAGCAATGTATAATGCTGAGCAACTGAAACTGTCTTGTCTACAGTTTATAGGGCTGAATATGGCAGCTTTACTTGAAGCAAGGTAGGCTGGGTGCAACGAACATTATATGATTGTTGCAAAAGCAATTATATACAATAGCAACTATATTAGTAATTTAAAAGTGAATAATGATAAATTTCAGCTTTGTAGAAAAAATGAAAATGTAAGAGGTTTCAATAATTTCATCAATGTTTGAGTGCCTGATAGCCAGCAATTGCAAAGATACAACAGTGAACAAACTAAACAAAATCCTTGCCCTCAATGGAGCTAACATTTTGGTTGTAATGTTGTGCAACAATATTTTTACAAGTACATTTTTTTGTATGTATGCATGTCCCTTTGCTTGTTTAGGTTGATTTGTAACTATGTAATTTAGCTATGTAACTTGTCTTTTGGAAACTATCTATAAAACTAAGCCAGCACTTAATTAATTCACCTGTAAGCATGTATAAAATTTGCTACTGGTTGAGTTCCATTATCTCTTTGTATTCACTTTCTGTATTTCTTGTACTATGCATTGATCTTTCATCAAACTTAGGGTACAAGGGTATGGCCTGAAAATTTTAATCCCTCTAGTTTGTTGCAAGCTGATAGACGTGTTGAGTAATGAAATATTACTTATAAAAAGTGACACATTTTACATAAAAAGTCAGCTAAATATATATATATATATACCATGTTTGATAAGCTAATATTTCATATTATATTGAGGATTACCTTGAGGAAAGATTATACTGTGGAAAGAATTTGGTAAATGCTAATGATTTAGGAGTCATACAATTTTAGAGGGACCTTGGAAATGTCCCATTGTTTTTAGCTGTTTTAGTAGTGGAATTTTTTTTTTTTTTAAGATTTTTTTTGAAGAATTGGGGGGATGGGAACAATGCTGGGAGATTGGGGGAAGGGGAACAGACAAGCTGCTGTCCTTTTTGTTCTTCAGTCTAGTTGTGGAGGACATTGCTTCACTGCCCCAAGTTGGCACCATCATTGCGCTCTTCCCGGGCGAGGCACATCAGTCGCCGGCCTCTGTACGGATGCTCACTGTGGCTGCTGGCCGCTCACGCTGGCTGCTGGCTACATACGGTA
>NW_017731519.1:2694751-2699743 GCF_001890085.2 Hipposideros armiger | reverse complement strand
TGAAGAACAAAAAGGACAGCAACTTGTCTGTTCCCCTTCACCCAATTCCCCAGCGCTGTTCCCATCCCCCAATTCCCCAATAAAAAAAAAATCTTAAAAAAAAAAAGAATTAGAGGTACTAAGTTTATGAAGACCAGGGTGAGTAGTTGGAAAAGAGCATTTTTTGAGATTATTTCAAAGGACATTGATTTCTTCCTGAACCCCGTTCAACCGAGTGATTGCCCTTCATCTTGGTATGAAGACTAGAGATTTGCCCTTTGGAGAAGGTGAACCAGGGAGGAGTGGGTCAGCCACTTCTCTAGATTCCTTTCTGTAGAGAACCTGACTGGTTCAATAGATAGGGCCTACAGTGACTGACATTTGGGAGTCATCCAACAAAATATCCCAGGTTCTAGGTTATCACCCTATAGTGGAGTAGACCATTTGACAACCTCTGGATAGAATTTTCTGTTCAGTGTTTTAGACTCACTTATCAACTGCTAATAGAATTACTTCTACTTGGTAAATGACCTGTTAAAATCTTCGTTTCAAATCATTCACTGCGTGTGTGTGTGTCTGTGCGTGTGTATAGTGACGTAACGTACTATGTAGCTGACTGAAAAACTGCTCTTGGTTTCCAGACTTTCTTTTTTTTTTTTTTTTAAAGCTGAGCCACCCTGCCACCTGTTGGCAGCTCAGTGGCAGCTCAGCTCGGGCTGTGAATCGAACTGGTGACCCTGTGGCTCAGAGCGCACACTCTTGAGTTAGCTCTTAACCAACTGAGCCACTCGGCCAGCCCTTCCAGACATTTTTTTAACCTCTATTCTAGTTTGGTAATATATTGGATACTTCACAGTTTATAAATATCTGACTTATATGTATGACATGTTACATTAAAATTGTATTACTAACATTGATATAAATGTTATCCTTAATAAAATAATAGTATTCACAGCTTTCGTAACTGGATGAATTTTATGAAATCTGTAATTTTTAGTAAAAAAAAAAGATAGTTGTCCTCATAGGTAATTTTGTTTTCTCTTTCCTGATTTATAATATGTAATTTAGGGAATTAAGTAGTCCCTGAAATGCTTTAAAATTATCAGCAAATATTTCTAGTTCAAGATTATGGTTTATAATAGCTTACATGTGAACATGTACAGTATTTTACTTTTCAAAGAATTTATATACCATCTTGTTTCTAACTTTCACAGAAATTCTAGCGTTAGAACAAGTAATTATATCACAATCACACTAAGGTTCAGTGAAATTGAGTAATTTGCTCCAGACTACATAGATAAATGTGACCACAACACGTGTATTCTTAATGTGTTTTCTGTTTGACCAAAATGCTCAAAATGCATAATTCTTCTGTTTCAGCTCTAACTTAATTTATTTTTAAAAAATGACTTCTATGTTTGCTTTTTCCTAGGGAAAGTATGTTCAAGAAGGCAAAAACAAAGGCAAAAAAGAAGCCACGTAAACGTTCAGATAGTTCTGGAGGTTATAACCTTTCAGATATTATTCAGAGCCCACCATCTACAGGTTAGTGTAAAGTGTTTTAGGATGTATTTTCTGATCTCATCTCTCATGTCTCTATTCATTGTCTAATTCATTTAATATGTATTAAATACTATTATTTTATTTTTTTTTATTATTATTATTNCCAGCTCCAGGTTGAGCCGTTGTTCAGCATCTTAGCTGTAGAGGGCAGTGTTACTGGCCCTCATATGTGGGATCCGAACCGGCGCCCTCTGGCGTCCCAAGCCAGTTCTTAACCATTGTGCCACTCGGCCGGCCCAGTAGTGGAATTTTTAATGAAATAAATTTACTTATTTTTTAATAAGGTGAAAATTTTATTACATTTATTCACTGTAAAATCAATGGTGGGAAAAATGAGTCTGTTTTGATGAATACAGAAATTGGATATTAGAGATCTTGGTGGCAGTTTACATTTTTAAAGTTCAGTGTCTGGTTTATTTCTGTATTTTGTTTTACTCATAATAATAACTAATACTACCATCATAATTATTAATGCTAATAACTAATAATAGTAATAATGATAACTAATACTATGTGCCAGGCAGCATTCTAAAAATTTTGCATAACTACAGTTTATATCATAAAGTAGATTCTGTTTATAACCTCATATTACAGATGAGAAAACCCAGTAAACTTTTTTTTATAAAGAATCAAAATCTTGACCCATGTAATTTACTGTAAATGATAAGTTTTTGATAATTCACTTTTCAAAGTCAGGATCATGTTTAGTGAAACTAATTCTTAAACATGATTGAAATAAAAGTGTTCTGTTAGATTCTTATAGTTGCCCTTAGTTCACTTTAGAGGAAATAATATTTTGGCAGTTTAATGCTTTGTTATTTTATTAAAAAAATGCTTTTCAAATGCAAATTAGTGTTATGGGATATTAGACAATGTCATTTTAAAGTGCCTGGT
This sequence comes from Hipposideros armiger, assembly GCF_001890085.2. Classification (NCBI taxonomy): domain Eukaryota; kingdom Metazoa; phylum Chordata; class Mammalia; order Chiroptera; family Hipposideridae; genus Hipposideros; species Hipposideros armiger. The sequence goes on along the minus strand of NW_017731519.1, from coordinate 2,697,307 downwards.
ATTTTAGTGTGATAGCCTGACTAGGGTTTCAGAATAAATTTAATTCTTTGCTGACATTGCATTAGTAATTATAATCATATAATCATAGCTAATATTTTTTAACCTAGTTAAACGTATTCAGGTTGTCAGATAATAATCAACCAAAATGTAAAACAAGCACCAAATATATCTAAACTATGATACTGGAAAATTACTTCTCATACTACTATTGTTTAGTTGTTAGTTACGTTGTGACAGTCTGTCAGCTGAACTATTAAGGATGGCATATGTGCTGTGGTGATGTCTATGTACATAATTTTACATGTGTAGACATGCATAAATTGCTTTAAAACAAAGATTTGTACAAACTTAAACATTCCTAACCAAAGATGTGTGTGCTATAAGTGCAAATTAAATATGCACAGAAATGTTAAGAAAGGGTGGTGCACCAAAATTGACATAGCATCACAAGTAAATTATCCTCAAAATGTTAAAACTGATATGGTACAGATTTGGATATGCAAGTTGTTTTATATTAGTTGTAAAAAATAATTTAAAATATAATTCAGAATGTGCACTTTAAATTTTCTCTGACGCCTTAAAGCACCTCTATGACCTAAAAACGCCTTAAAATCTACTTTACTACTGATCTAGTCTGAACATCATTTTACACATGAATATGCTAAAGCCCAGAAAGGTAAAGTGAGTTGCTCAGGGTCATGCAGGTAATTGGTAGCAGTGATAATTCTAGATAGAATTCAGGTATTCTTATAGTTAGGCCATTGTTCTATCAATGTAGCACTCCTTCTGTAGTTAAAAGATTGTAATTTGTGAGAAATGAAGGTTGAAAAATGAATACGTAATTGCTATTTCATTATGATAGAAAAGATTTTTCTGTAACTTATAAGAGTTGCTTGAGTTTTCTTCCAGATATTTGTCTAGTGTGTTCATGCTGTTTATTTGAAATATATAACTACACATACTTTCAAAAAGAATTTGTAGCAGCTAGCATATTAATGCTTTTTTTAAAAAGTTATTTATTCAGCAATATAAAATGTTTCTACATATTTGAAAATCTTGACAGGTATTAAGTTACTTGAATAGTAATATAAAATTTTTATGTTATTTGTTAGGTCTCTTGATGTTTTAAGTGTTGGTGTTTTGAAGGATCTTTCTGTATTTTACCGGAAAATGGTAAGGTTTATTTTTTTTCAGTGATATTATTAACTAAAGCAGTATATTAAGTCAGACTTCTCAATGTAATAATTTCCCAATGAATTTTAATATATTAGGATATTTTTAAATTTCTTTACATATCCCACATATAAGCATAATAATCAAAATTGAAGATATTGAATGATAAAATTAGTATCTTTTAATTCCTTTATAAATGAAAGTTATTGAAAGCTTCAGAGTCTTTTGTTTATTATTTACCAAAGATCGGGACAGTGCAAAATTATGAATTCACATGATCCCCCAACAAATGAATTAATTTGTATTTTTAATATAGGGGAGCTATTTTGTCAAATTTTTTGTTTTGTTTTTTGACAGTTTCATGGAATAAACTTTTAATCTAACAACTTGATTTAAATTTAGGAAGTCATTAGGCATTCTAGACTTCTAGTTAACGTTGTCACATAAAAAAATGGAATATGCCTATATTAAAAAGTATTTTTATAAATTTTGTATTTAAAAGTGACATCTTTTCTGTAGATTCCAGCAATGGATAGAAGAGTCATTACACCATATCAAGATGGACCAGATATTAGCTATTTGGAAATAGAAGATGGAGATTTTTTTTTGAAAGAAGAAGTAAATATTGAACAAAATTATTTGTAAGCTCTGTTTTTTTTTTCTTCTCCTTTCCTTCCTTTCCCCCTAACCACCTCACTCCCACCCTTGATCTTGAACACTGTTGACATTTTTATATTGATACTGATAGAAAAAAATTGAGAAACCTGACATTAGAAATATGCATGTTCATTTTTAGCCTTTAAAGCACAAAGTAATGAATAGTTTATATTTGCAGAATTAACAAAATTACATAAAAATGTGAAAGGAGTATAGCCTTCAGGTTAAACATGTTAGATTGAATTAGTGCATTTATCTTAACTAATACCTTCCCAAACCCCGCTGAAGTTAAAGAAATAAAAAAGACAAAATGCATGAAAATGGAGAGAATAGGAAAGTAGTAAACAGCAGTCAAGATGTGTTAACAGTTTTGGAAGTTGGAAAGTGGTTGCTAAGCAGTAATGACTTAGAACAGAAAAAAACTAAAACAATGCTGGGAAGGCTTAAGAATTAGAGATACTAGGGCCGGCCAAGTGGCACGATGGTTAAGAACTGTCTTGGGACGCCAGAGGGCCCCGGTTTGGATCCCACATATGAGGGCCAGTAACACTGCCCTCCACAGCTAAGATGCTGAACAACAACTCAACCTGGAGCTGGGCTGTGGTGAGTCGCAGGCGACAGTGTAGGCTGCAACCCCTGCTGCAGTGGGTTGCCATGGGCTACCGTATGTAGCCAGCAGCCGCAGTGAGCATCCGTACAGAGGCCGGCGACTGATCTGCCTCACCC
>NW_017731519.1:2671925-2692986 GCF_001890085.2 Hipposideros armiger | reverse complement strand
GGGCTGACTCGAACCGCTGTTGCTCAGAGCTCAAACTCTTGAGCGAGCTCTTAACCAACTGAGCCACTCAGCCGGCCCCTAAATATTATTATATGCCGTTTGCTGGGGCTACTGAAATAAAAAATAGTCCTTTTCTTAGGGAGACTACATAAAATCATAGTATATTGTGTGGTTTGTAAACTACCGGTAGTGTGATAGGAAAGATCTCTTAGAGGACAGTGGTACCTGAGGTGGATCTTGAACACTAAAGAGAAGTTAGCCAAGAAAAGGAGGCAGATAGATCTACTAAAAGAAGGAGGTAGTATCCTCCCAAGCCTAGAGGCAATTGAAAGAACTGCATATTTCTTGTGCATGTGGATCAGCAGTGTAGGGTTATGTGCAGATAATAGGAGATTGGTTGGAGAGGGTCAGATTTTGGAAGGTGTTATATGCCAAACTGAGGTATTTGGATTTTATTTTAAAGGCTATGGTTAGCTATTGATGGATTTTTAAGGCAGGGTGTGACTAGATGAGATTTGTTTTTAGAAAGACCACTCTGTCCAGTGACATAGAGGGTTAGAAGAAATGAGCAAAACATGACAGAGATACTATTATCACGTGGATTCAATTTATACATATCAGTGCTCTAAGGCAGGTGCTAAGTGAGATGCCATTCATGTGCATAGGAAGGTTATAAATGTGTAGAATACAACACATTTTCTGTCTACGTATTATCTAGATGATGTAGTTTTTCTAAAAGTTTTTTCCCAATTTTTTATTTTGAAAACCTTTAACCTATTGAAAAGATGAAAAAAAAAACAACCTTATACCCATCATCTACATATATTGTTAACCTCTTACCAAATTTGCTTTTTCTTGTAGGGTTCATATTGCATGCCCTCTTCCCATATCCTCCAAGCATTCTACACACACTTTTTTTTACTGATCCATTTGGAAATAAGTCGTAGACATGACATTTCCCCCAAAACTTTAATATGAATCTCCTAAGAATAAGGTTATTCTCCTACACAACCACAATATCATTATCTTATCTAAAACATATTAATTCATTAATATTGTCTAATAATGCAGCCTATATCCAGAGTTCCCTAATTGTCTAAAAATGTTTTTATAGCCTTTTTTGTTTTAACCCTTAAAAAAATCCAATATCCTTTCAAGATTGATATACCTAAATTGATTGATTCAGCACTAAAAAATAGTTTCCCATTTACCACATCTCCTGATTCCTACTTTAGGACCTTTAAATATTTTAAATTCTGTGATTTTGTATCCTTGTGTGAAGAGGTATGAATTACCTCTTGTCCTTAGAAGAAGGCATAGGTGGATTGACAGAAGGATGAATAAATGGATAGATAGCCATGAAACTAATGATTTCTCCAGTCACCTAAAAGACATATATATAGAAAAGCAGATACTTGGTTTGTTTTAAATAGTGTTATTATTAGCACATGTGTTACTCTTAGCATTTCAGAACTAGAAGAGACGTTAGTAATGAACTAATTTATATCCCTTCCTTTAAATCTGAGGGAACAAGCTCAGGAAACCTAAGTGATTTGAAATAGTGGCAGACAGAAATAGATTTTATTTTCTTGATTTCAGTTTTATATTCTTCCTGCTGTACCACTCTTTTTGTGGCCAAAGCAGATAATGACTGAAAGGTTAAATTTAATTGGAGGCCAAAAAGACCTATGCTGATAGAAAATTTGAGTATGGGGCAGATTTTATCAAAGACAGTTCTGTAATGGCTTAACATTTATTTGCATTGATCCTTAAAGTTAGACAGAAGACATTCTGTGAAAATGTCTTTTTGTACCCAAATTAATTGTTGGTCACTTTAATTATCCTCTTGGTTTATTATATTTATTTCCAATTAACTGTTGGGAGTGTTCCAGTATTAAATATGCTCTCTTAGATAAAAATTTGCCTCTTAAAATATTTAAAATATTGTGGGGGAGAAAAAGGTTTGAATGTTATTTCCAAACTTTATTTTGCAATGATAACCACAAAGGAGGCAAATGTCTTGTGAAGGTGGTTTACTTTAAAAAACATCACACTTATTTGAATATATAAGGGATTGTATGTTTTATTTTTTTTTTTTTTTAAGATTTTTATTGAGGAATTGGGGGGATGGGAACAGTGCTGGGGAATTGGGGGAAGGGGAACAGACAAGTTGCTGTCGTTTTGTTCTTCAGTCTAGTTGTGGAGGATGTTGCTTCACTGGCCCAAGTTGGCACCATCATTGCGCTCTTCCTGGGCAAGGCAGATCAGTCGCCGGCTTCTGGACGGCCGCTCACTGCGGCTGCTGGCCGCTCACGCCGGCTGCTGGCTACATACGGTACCCTATGGCAACCCACTGCCACAGGGGCTGCAGCCTACGCCGTCGCCGGCGACTCAGGGCAGTCCAGCTCCAGGTTGAGCTGTTGTTCAGCATCTTAGCTGTAGAGGGCAGTATCACTGACCCTCATATGTGGAAACCGAACCAGGGCCCTCTGGCGTCCCAAGCCAGTTCTTAACCATCGCGCCACTCGGCCGGCCCGGTATGTTTTATTTTTAAATCAATTGTACAGGTTTTAGTTATAGTCCATATAATGTATTTTTTGTTGTTGTTTATTTTGCTACTTCATTTAGATTGTTCTAAATTTGAATTAGCACCTTGGATTTCTCTGGATAGATACCTAAGAGTGGAATTGCTGGGTAATAAGGTAGTTCCATTTCCAGTTTTTTGAGATCCATACTGATTTCCATAGTTATTGTGCTAAATCTGAAATAGGTGAAAACAGACACATGAAACTGACTAATCTGCTAATGAACCTGGATATTAGGTATGGCAGGGAGACAGGTATTTAGCCTGCTTAAGAGAAGAAATGGCATATACATTTCATGACAACTCTTTTGCTTTAGGTGATAAGCTAATTAAAAATAGCTCTCAATCCACAGATTTTTTGCAGAATGAAAAACCCTCAAACAGACCACAGCTGGCTTCTGCTAAATGAGAGGCTGAAAAGCTATAATGCTCTTTCTACACAGAATGGGGCCAGTCCCCCCCCCCCCCCCCCCGCGTGGGTGCAAAGACCTCTATACTAAAAGACATATATGAAAGGAAAAGGGGAGGGGTCTGGAGTTTATTAATTTTGTCTTCTTTATGTGGAAAAAAAAGTTCTGAATTACTTTCTAAAGCAGATCACAAAAAAGTGTCTTCCTTAGATTCATTGCATAATTGCTATATAATTGAAACTTGTTTTAAATCTAGATTTTAAATCTTCATTTCAATTTTCACTTCAACTGATTTCTTTTTTCTGTTAGCTTGAATTATCAAGATTTTGGTACAGTGTCTATAATTGAAATGTTAAATTTGGATAAATGGAAGCTTTTGGCTCTATTTTGTTTTTTGAATGTTTTATATACATACATATATACATACATATATACATATATACACACATGTATATGTGTGTGTGTGTGTGTGCGTGTGTGTGTGTGTGTGTGTGTGTGTATGATCTATTTATTTATGGGTTTTAATTTACCTTTTAGGATTATTAAAATGTGCTAAGACCAATTCTGTGGAATCTCTTCCGGAACTATTGACATCAGACTCTGAAGGAAGCTATGCAGGAGTGGGTAGTCCTAGAGATTCACAGTCCCCTGATTTCACAACAGGATTTCCTTCAGATAAGTCGGAGGTTTGTTTTTACTTGTTTATTAATGTACTATTTTCTTAACTTCAAAATTAGGTCTATCGACAGTTTATCTTTAGTTTTATATTATTTTTACTTTAAAATACTGTTCTGCTTGGTTTATAATAAAATATAATTAATGACATAATATATGTAGTATTAGTTTTCTCAAGCTTGCATAATGTATCTAGTTTTAAAGATTTTAATGGCAGTTTTGAGCCATGTATGATGTTTTATTTCTAATCTTTCTGCAACTAAAATACATATTGATGTAAAAGTATAAGACCACTACAAACCTATTGAAAAATATAACTAAATTACTTGAAAATTATTTTGCGAAATGTCATTTAATACCAGCTAAAAATTGTCAAAGGAAAATGATTTTGAATGGAAGCCTAATTTCAAGTTCTGCATGGCCGCTTTCCTCCATGGTGTTAACTGGAACAATACAATCTGGAATGGAGTTCCTCTCCTAGTCTAACACAATTCATATTAAGCTGCAGAATTCCTAGTCTGGTCAACTCTGGAGATGCCATTTTTTAAGCATCTCTTAACATTGTATTCCATAATGGTTAATCTACAAGGAAGGAAAATATGTAACATTAAATACAGTCTTTTTTTTTTTTTAAGATTTTTTTTTTTTTAATTGGGGAATTGGGGGATGGGAACAGTGCTGGGGAATTGGGGGAAGGGGAACAGACAAGTTGCTGTCGTTTTGTTCTTCAGTCTAGTTGTGGAGGACGTTGCTTCACTGGCCCAAGTTGGCACCATCATTGCGCTCTTCCCAGGCGAGGCACATCAGTCGCCAGCTTCTGGACGGCCACTCACTGCGGCTGCTGGCCGCTCACGCTGGCTGCTGGCTACATACGGTAGTCCATGGCAACCCACTGCCGCAGGGGCTGCAGCCTACGCCGTCGCCGGCAACTCACCACAGCCCAGCTCCAGGTCGAGCTGTTGTTCACCATCTTAGCTGTAGAGGGCAGTGTCACTGGCCCTCATGTGGGATCCGAACCGGATCCCTGCTGCTCAGAGCTGGTGTCCAAAACCAGCTTTTAACCAATGCGCCACTCGGCCACCCCAGAAGTCGCGCTTTTAACCGAGCCCCTCGGCAGGCCCAGGATCCCTTTTTGAAGTGTCAATATTATTTGACTTTAATTTTATTCAGAATACTTTAATTATATTCAGAGTGAATTATATGACATACCAAATTTGAATATTAAATTAATGGACTTTAATTTTGAAGTTACTGCTTCATATCTTATTTGAACAACTGATATTAACATTTTTGTTTAATACTCATGTAAATAGAGATTTAATATGCAAACTTTTTTCCCTAAAAATTATTCCCAAAGCTCACAATAATTGGGTTATAGTCACTGATTCAGTTTGAGAATTGGGTAAGGCCCTAAACTATAGAACTGAATGTAAAATGCTGAATGATTATTGTTATGAGATTATAGTCTTTAATATAATTTAAGCAATATTTAAGTACCAGCTATGTGTTAGCTACTTGGCTAGGTTCTGGCTTTTTTATTCACTTTTTAATTTTTTTTTTTTATCCCCAGGGGAAAAGTAAACCATATGTTAATGGTACACCTCCTACATATTCTAGGGAAGATGTAAAACCATGGGAAAAATCGCCAGTACTTAAAGTATCTGCTCCACAGTCCATTCCTAGTAACAGAATTGATACTTCAAGCTCTTCCAATTGGGCTGCTGGCTCTTTCAGGTAGGATATTCATTTTGTGTCACACCTGTTAGTCTGAAATATTTATATTTAATCAAATGAAAAATTTTAATGAAGCACATTAAAAAATATTAATACAGATTTCTCATATAATACACAGAAAATTACTGAAATGCATATAAATTACTAATCAGCTAAAATGGGCTCAATTTTTCCATACAAAATTCAGTTGCCTCTGTATTGTCATCTGTTAATACTAGTAACTACTGCAACACACACTGACCTTTTTTTTTTTTTTATCTGTGATAGTATATATTAGTTAAAACTCCCAGGTCCCACTCAGGAAGACTATTTTGTCATTTGTAAACTTTATCTTTTATTTATTTTTTTAGCACATTAAGGGGTATTTAAGATCTCACAAAATGTATTGTTATTCACAGTTAATTTTCAGAAGATGTTCATGTAATGCTACTGTGCTTTTAACCTATGTTTTATCCATATTTTTCTTTTATTTAGAAAAGTCAGTTTTTAAAACTATAGGAGTAGATATAATTAAAATGCAATATTCTTTTTCAGTGTTTATTGACCTTGTGATTCATCTTTATATACCTACTATGGTTTATCATATTCTAAAACTGTTGTTATAATTGACTTACCAATTATCTGGATGATTTGTGCAATTATTTTGAAATATGCTGTATTTTGCACAATTGAAACAAAGATTATGTGCTAGTGTATGTTGCTTCATGATCTAAAGGTAGTTCAAGAATGAATTCAAATTTTTTGCCTTTCTAAGTAAATATACTTGTGAGAACACCTAGAAACGCCTTCTAATCACTAATGTTAAACTATTTTATTAAACATCTTTTAAGACTAGCTTTGTGTAAAGTCAGCAAAATATATTGGGTATTTCTAAAGATTGTAGAATTTTTTTTCTCATTGGTTTACTCCCTCTGGTGGGTCTAATATTGAGCATCCCCAACTTTTTCCACTAAATTTAGTTTTGTTAACATTAGATTATGTTAATTTTTTTGTTGAAAATAAGAGGAAAGAATATAATTTTTTTAAGTTCCATTTATTTTGAAGGATAAAAATTTAAAAGAACTTTGAGTCCTTCTGCCTAAGTTAGGTAAGTTAAGGATATCTCTATTGTTTGTCTTTTTGTTTAAGAGTTTCAATTATATCACTTAACATTATGACTTTGGATTCATTTTAGTTGTTCTTTATGTATTTTTACATAAAAGTAGCTTTCATTCAAAATATCTTATTTTGAAGTTGGCCACAGCTGATGAAAAAGACCTAAATTATCCTCTCATTATAAATCTTATATATATATATATAGTTTCAGTGAAGTTTGGAAATTGGACTTATGGATAAATGAATGTATTGTAAAAAGACTTTTATATGTCTTTTAGTCCTGTCAGCCCTCCTGTCATGGATCTCAGAACCATCATGCAAATTGAAGAAAATAGACAAAAATGCGGAGCTACACCAAAGACAAATTTGGGGTTGGTTAAAAAAATCATAAAAAAGGATAGACCATGTTATTATAGTTCCTCCCTAAAAACTGGAAAGACCTACTGACCTTTCTTATTATTTTTCTGCATTTTAAGTTAAAGTAAATTATAAGCTCTTTTCTAGGTAATTTAGCCTCCCTAACATTATTTCCTAAATATACAGTAAAGATTTAGTTGGGATGATAATCCAGTTCTTCTAAAACATAGGATTTACCTCTAAAATGATGACTGTGGACTAGTTCTGATGCAACTGTATTAGTAAGTAGGAAGTTCATATGTAGCTATTACTTAGTCATTGATAGTATAAACTGATATTGTCACTGTTGAAACTTGTGGACCATTTTGTTCCAATAATACTAAAACTACATCAAACAAACAAAACAATATAATTACCTATAACCTTCATTAAGCAGAAATTAATGTGATTGGTTTAATTTCTAGCAAAATGATTTCTTATGAAATTAAACTTTGTTAAGCAGTACTGAAATTAATTGATTTAACTTAATTTCTAGCAAAATGATTTCTCCTGGAGTAAAACTTTCTCAGAAGCAAAGAAAAATGATTGCAATGACTACCAAAGAAAATAATTCAGGAATGAATAGCGTGGAAACAACTTTAACTGCTTCATTCAAAACCTCAAAACCTGCACACGCATGGTAAGCTCTAATTTTTATTAAATAAGCATAGATCTGTGCATTAGCTTGTTTTCTTAAATAGTATTATTTATGTGATGATTTCTTTTTATTTTTCAATTGACATACAATATTATATTAGTTTCAGGTGTACAACATAGGGATTAGGCATTTATATAACTTACAAAGTGACCACCCTGATAAATCTAGTACCCATCTGAAACCATACATAGTTGTTATAATATTATTGACTGTATTCCTTGTGCTGTACTTCATATCCCCATGACTATTTTGTAACTGCCAGTTTGTACTTGTTAATCTCTACCTGTTTTTCACCCACCTTCTTAACCCCCGCCATCTCGCAACCATCAAAATGTTCTCTATACCTATGAGTTTGTTTCTGTTTTATTATTTTTCTTTAGATTCCACATATAAGTGAAATCATGGCATTTGTCTGTCTTTCTCTTACTTACTCCATTCAAAACAATATCCTCTAGGTCCATCCATGTTGTTGCAGATTGCAAGGTTTCATTCTTTTTTATGGCTAAGTAATATTCCATATGTGTGCACCACTTCCTCTTTATCCATTCATCCATTGATGGACACTCAGGCTGCCTCCATATTCTGGCCACTGTAAACAGTGCTGCAATGAACATAGGGAGCACACATCCCTTTGAAGTATCATGTTAGGTTTCTCTGGATAAATACCAGGAAGTGGGACTACTGGGTCCTTCCTTGTTTTAAAGTCTATTTTGTCTGGTATGAGTATTGCTATTCCAGCTTTTTGTTTGTTTCCATTTTCATGAAATTATCTTTTTCCATCCCTTTTACTTTCAGTCTGGGTGTGTCTTTTTGATCTGGAGCGAGTCTCTTGTAGGCAGCATATGTGAGGGTCTTATTTTCATATTCTTTTAGCCACCCTATCTTTTGATTTGAGCATTTAATCCATTTACATTTAAAGTAATTGTTGACACATGTAGTTATTGCCATTTTATTATTCACATTTCATATCTTTTTTTCCTTCTTAAATCCTTTTCACATTACTTATAATACTAGTTTGGTGGTGAGGAACTGTTTTAGCTTTTTCTTGTCTGGGAAGCTCTTTATCTGTCTTTCAGTTCTAAATTATAGCTTTGCTGGGTAGAATAATGTTGGTTGTAAGTCCTTACATTTTATAACTGAATATTTTATGCCAATCCCTCCTGGCCTGCAAAGTTTCTATTGAGAAATCAGCTTACAGTTTTATGGGAGCTCCCTTGTAGGTAACTAACTGCTTTTCTCTTGCTACTTTTAACATTCTCTCTTTATCTTTAACCTTTGGCATTTTAATTATGATATGTCTTGGTGTGGGTCTCTTTGGGTTCATCTTGTTTGGAACTCTGTGCTTCCTGGGCTTGTATGTCTGTTTCCTTTACCAGGTTAGGAAAGTTTTCCATCATTGTTTCTTCAAATAGGGTTTGAATCCCTCTATTTCTCTCTTTTCCTTGTAGTAACCCCTGTGATAGAAATGTTGTTACACTTGATGTTATCCCATAGGTCTCCTAAACTGTCCTCATTTGTTTGGATTCATTTTTCTTTATGCTGTTCTGATTGCGTGCTTTTTGCTACCTTCCAAATCACTGATTCAATCCTCTGCTTCATCTATCTAATCTGTGTATTCTTTTTTTTTTTTTTTTTTTTTAGCTGAGCCATCCTGCCACCAGTTGGCAGCTCAGCGGCAGCTCAACTCGGGCCGTGAATCAAACTGGGGACCCTGTTGCTCAGAGCTCAAACTCTTGAGCGAGCTCTTAACCTACTGAGCCACTCGGCCGGCCCCTAATCTGTGTATTCTTAATTGCAGTTTTTGTGTTTGTTTTTGACTGGTTCTTTCTTATGGTTTCTCTGTCCTTTTTTATGCTTATTACTATCTCTTTGTTGAAGTTCTCATTAAGTTCCTTGACATCCTTATAGCCATTGTTTTGAACTCTATCTAGTAGAGTGCTTGCCCCATTTTGTTTAGTTCTTTTTATGTTTTCTCCTATTCTTTCATTTGGAACACATTTCTGTCTCCTCATTTTGGCCTTTTCTCTGTTTGTTTTTATGTATTACGTAGATCTGCTATGTCTCCCAGTCTTGGTAGAGTGGCCTTATGTAGTAGGTTTCCTGTGGGGCCCAGTGGCATAGTCTTCCTGGTCACTGGAGCCGGTGCTCCACGTGTGTCCTTTGTGTAGGTTGTGTGTGCCCTCCTGTGATAGTTGAGCCTTGGTTGCTGTTTGCATGTCATTTGAAGGTATTGAGCCTTGGGCTGACTGGTGATTAGGATGGGCCATGACTACAGTGGAGGAGCTGTTGTGCAGGGGCTGACCCTGCAGAGCAGAATTTGCTTTAGCAGGGTTCTAGTGCCAGCCCAGTCTGCCTTTTGGATGTGTCGTTCTTGGAGGCAGCTGGGTGGTGCCCCTTCTCAGTCTGAAGCTGGCCATTGGACATGCTGACCCCAAGGACTCCTGGGAAGGTCCCTGCTGCAGGCCAAATTTTGCTGTAGCCTGCACCCTGCCCTGGGCCACCTGGCATGAGCCACAAAGCAATCTGCAGATGGTCACAACCCACACTGGGCTTGGAGGTGGTGACTCAAGCAACCAAGTTGTGAACCAAGGCTGGCTGTTAACCAATACCAGGTTTGGGGCTGCCTAACAAAAGGTTTGGGATAAGCCAAGGCCAGATGCAACTTGTTGTGGGTTCATGAACCTTTGAGAGATTTTAGGAAATCTAAAATTCAAATCTAAAATTGCAGCATGAGCCAAGACAGACTGTTTATATGGAAAAGCCACTGGAAGTTGCTTGGGTGGGCATACAAGTTAAGTGGGATGGGGTCTCAGGGAATCACCAGAGAGAGGCAAAGAGTGTTAGCCAGGTTGATGGAGACTCAGATATGGTGGCCATGTGCATCTATATGCCAGAACTGGGAGGGCTCAACAAAGAAACAATGGATTCTGCCAGGACTACCATCTGGGAGAAAGCTGCCCCTCTGCTCCTCACCCTGTAGCCAAACAATTCAATTCCTCCGTGTATGTCTCTGGTGTCCCAGCTCTGGAGCTCAGGGGGCGAGTAAGTCCATGCCTGGGCCCTTTAAGAGGAGCACCTGGGAGTTCGGCTGCCCTCCCCCTCACTTAGCCACAATATCCACTGTATTTCACAGCCAGAAGTTGTGGGGACTTCTCTTTCTGCACTGGCACCCTGGGCTGGGTACCCTGGTGTGGGGCTAGGACCCCGCACTCTTCTGGAGTGGACCTCCTCATCTGAGATATTCCTCCCCATTTTTAATGATCGCACATGAGAGAAGGTATGCACAGTAGTTACCTACTCCTGCATCTTGACTGGAATGTATTAGCTTTAAAGGTAGTTATTGGTTTCTGGGTTCCCCCCCCATCTTTTTTGAGTACTCCATTTCCCTCTTTGCTTTTAAGTTAAAAACCGGATCTTAGGAAATAAAGATGTTATTTTTGTTTGTTTTGACAAGTATATCATGGTTTTCAAAAGTTTTTTGTACATAGATATAATTTCTTCTTGGTATTTTAATTAGTGTTTAATGCTAAAGCATTTTAAAGGGCATCTTTTTTTTCGTTTTCTATAAAATAATATGTATCTTAGAAACATTTGACAGCAAATGTTTTTTTTAACCATAGAAAAACTTTATGAAAGCCAACATTTTTTTTTTCACTGATGTCCTTCTGTATGCATCATGTACCTTTCGATTGTTAGAATCAAAGCTTGTACTTACTGCTTTTTTTAAGCAGGGCCATTTACATATTGGGTTATTGGAAAAGTCATGACGTATTTTTTGTTTTTCGTTGCAAAAATGCTTCATGACTTTTCTGACAACCCAATAACATTGTATAAGTTTTCTCTATTAGAATTTACCTGTAATGGTATTAATAGTAATAATCTACAAAGAGGTCAGATAGCAATTTTGAGATGTGTAAAATACGTTGTACTTCCTGCTCCCCTTCCATCTTCCTTTTCTTTATAACCGATAATATAATAATTGGAAACCAATTCTAGAAAAAAAGTACATGGATAGTGTGAAGGGCAAGAAAGAGATCAGTAGAACCCAGTTTCTCACAGGCATTGAAGAGGATCTTGGAGGCCACCCTTGATTTGGGGGAATGTCTTCATTGCTTTTAACACCACATTTTTCTATTTGTAAGAGGAAATACTTTTCCCAATTAAAGTGTAAAATATTTTGAAGAGAGTGACAACTCATGTTACTTTGAGTGCCACCAACAGGACTAAAATCATTGTCTGTCAGAGCCATTAGTAGATCTAAAGCGTCATCACAAGAAAAAGAAAGAAAACTAAGAGGGTGGAAAAACCTAAGTTAAAAAAGAAGAGTATGTAAAACTTTAGCGAATGGGTTTAGTAGAATGTTTCAATTAACCAACATTTGTTGTGTACCTTCTATGTGCAAAGCACTCTTCTAGTTTCTGATGGTTAAGGCAGTATACAAGACTGATGTGGTCACTATCTCTGCAAGGTTTATGGGGTAGCTATTACAACATTGTGTTGTATTTTCCCTAATCAAAACTATTGGAAAAGGTTTTAAAAAAAAAGCTCTTGGATCTCAAGATAATATATTGCAATTTGAGATACTTAACTAAGTACATGAGAAAACTTTGGGCCTACTAATACAGTTTTAACCATGCCATCAATTAGTTTATTTAAAAATGAAAAGTAAATGAACAAAAGAAGGAACAAACAATGATCACTCAAATTAGGGAATCCAACTAATGGACATATGGAATTTTTTGGTTCAGAATCTATTTCAAACATAGGAATTCATTTCAGCCCAATAAAATAAAAATTTTTAATTAAATTAAAACAAAAACAGTTTAAAATTTCATATGTAGTAATACTCTAAGGCTTGCAATGAAAGACAGCTGTCCCCTGCCACAAATCTTCCCTTTCATGACTGGTTAATTATCTTGAGTAAGATTATGTTTACTTTTTTTTATACTTTTCTATTTTTTTTCCTACAATAACTAATTTCCTTAATTTTTCCCTTGATTTCTATATATGCATCACTAATTTTTTCCCAAACTCTAGAACATAACTCTTTCTAGTATGATGAACATATCAGGTAATCTATCGATTTTGCTTGTTTTCTTGTGACAGCTACCTTAGAACTCTATGTTCTTTGGTCTGAACTGCGTCTTTTCCAGGCCTTCTGAACATCTGTCATCTTGAGACTTCCCTTAACAGTCATCCTGGGAATATCCCTTGCTTCCCTCCAGTGTTTGATCCTCAGTTTCCCAGATTCTGTCTTTTTCTATTTCTGATTTACTCTTTGTTTTGGTGTAGCACAGCTCCTGTGGTTTCCTGATAAAGGATATTTAGGACATACATTTTTGGAGCTCTTATGTCTATGAAAATGTTTTTGCTCTCTTTATTCTTGGCTGATAATTAGCCTGGAACAGAATTCTAAGTTAGAAATCATTTGTAGGGTTTGTTCTTTTTCTTCCTACTTGTTGGGAAATCTAATGCCATTCCAATTTCTAACTTTTTATAGGTTACCAGTTTCCTCCCTGCCCTATTTTTTTCTAAAAACATAAAGGATCTTTTCTTCATCTCTGTTGTCCTGAAATGTCTCAGTGATGTGCTTTAATGTGGTTCTTTTTTGATAAATTATACTGGGTACTCAGTGGGCTCTTTTAATTGGAAAAAATCATGTCTTTAAGTTCTAGGAACATTTTACTTACTGTTTGATACTTTCTTCCTCACTGTTTTCTCTAGAATTCATGTTAGTTGGATATTGCTCTTCCTGCATCCCTCTGGTTTTCTGACATGTGCTATTCTATTATCTTCCTATTCTACTTTCTGGAACATTTTCCAGACTTTTATCTTACAACCCTCTATGAAATAGTTTCACTTCAACTATTAAAATCTTTATTTGCCAAGAGCTCTTTCCTGTTTTCTGATAGTGTCCTTTTATAGTATCCTATTCAACATTCACTGTTAAAGATACCTGTATGCTATAAACTTTTTCACTCTTTAGTATATACCCAACAGAAATATATGCACATGTGCACCAGGCAACATGTATTGGAATGTTCATATCATTATTTGTAAAACCAATAAAACTGGAAATAACCTATATGTTTATAGCAGTGAATGGATAAATTATAGTTTATAGTAGAATACACACCATAATAAAAAAAATAAATTTTAACGAAATACAACTGCATGGATAAATCTCATCAATATAATATTAAGCAAAAGAAGCCAATCAGCAAAAATAAAAAGGAATAAAACTATATGATTTGGGAGGTGGGCCCAAAGTGATGGTGTGCTTGGATGCTGAGCTTGCCCTCTCCCAAAATACATCAAATGTACACATGTATTTGGAGCAGTTCTTCCTGAGAGACAACTGTGAGCCAATTGAACAGCTTCTGCACAACAAGCAAGAGAAGGACTGCAGGTCCTGAATGCAAATCAAAACCATGAGATACCACCTCACACCATTCAGAAATGGCTGTTATCAAAAAGTCAACAAATAATATGTTGGCAAGGATGTGGGAAAAAGACAGTCCTTGTGCACTGTTGGTGGGACTGCAAATTGGTGCAGCCACTATGGAAAACTATGGAGATTCCTGAAAAACCTAAAAATGGATCTGTCATACCATCCAGCAATTCTACTTCTGGGTATTTATCCCAAGATAAAGAAAACACTAATTAGAAAAGATATATGCACCACCTACATTCATTGCAATGTTATTACCAATAGGTAAGATATGGAAGCAACCTAGGTGTCCTTCGATAGATGAATGGATGAAGATGTGTGTGTGTGTGTGAATGTGTGTGTGTGTATGTATATGTATATATAGGTACATACACACACACGTACACTACACACACAAAAAAAGAATATTATGCAGAAATAAAAAAATGACATTTTACCATTTGTGACATGGATGAACCTAGAGGTTATTTTGCTAAGTGAATTCAGTCAGAGAAAGACAAATACCGTATTGTTTCACTTATATGTGGAATCTAAAACAACTTAAAACCAGACTCAGAAACAGAGACCAAAGGGATGGTTATCAGAAGATAACCCTGGGGAGATATACAAAAAAGGTAAAGGGGGATATACTCAAAAATATTGTGATAAAGCTTGCATGGTGACAGATGATTACTAGAATTAGTGGGGTGATCACGTTGTAAGATATAAAAATGTCAGATTACATTGTACAACTGAAACTATAACATAATATATTGTAAACCCACTATACTTACCGTATTTGCTGGCGTATAAGACGACCCCCTAACATTTCCACTCAAAATACAGAGTTTGTTATATGGTCGGCTGTGTGCGATTTTGCGAGTGTAGTAAAATCGCATAACAGCAAAATCGCATAACAGCCGAGCATACACCCAGCAGCGCTGCTGATGCCTGAACGGTATGTGGAATGAAGTGGGCGGGCATCGGGAGGCCACTATGGCACGGGGCAAGCACTATGGGCAGTCTATCTGAAGTGTACCTGGCGTATAAGACGACCCCCCACTTGGAGGCATATTTTTCAGGGCCAAAAAATCGTCTTATACGCCGGCAAATACGGTAAAACATTTTTTAAAATAAACTGATCATAATTTTAAAAAAAATTACATTTATACAAGTTAAAAATAGTCATTGATTTACACATGTTTATTCACTCTTTGTATGTTTTAATTCATTTTAATTATGTTTTATTGTTTTTAAGTTCTAACTGGAAGCTCTGTGTGACTGTGTAGAACAGGTTGACTGATAGATGTGACTGTAGGATGACCTAGTAGTATCCGTAGAGGAGCCCCGTTTGTCAGTATCTCCATGTCTTTTCTCCTGGGTCTGTCAGTTTCCCTGAAGAGGAGCCTTTTAAGTTTTATATTTGGTTGACAGCATTCTGGAAGCTTAGCAGGGACTGAGGTTCTCATCATTTGGTATAGATTTTCATATGCCTCTCCTTTCTGTGCGTTTACTTTGTACACAACAGTTTACTCCTGCCTGCCTGCCTGCCTCTATTACTTGTGACTTTCAATCACATTTTCCTTCTACCAAGGTAAAGAGGTGCAATCATCTGACCACATAGAGGAGATAGGGAGGATGGCTAACATTCTCTACCACTCAAGTAAACTTGGGAACTAATTTTCATCTTCATGCCTGCTTTAGGACTCAGTACATAAGATGGCTCCAGTGTGTGAGCCTTTTCAGGGTTCTGAGCTTTAAACCCTACCACCACGTCACTTGATGAGAATTGGGTTTCCTTTATTTCCACTGCGTACATCAATGATTACTCGAGCAGTTTTCCATCATGCAATAATTTACTAGTTTTGGTTTTGGTCTGCCATTGTCTTAATGCTTTATTCTTTCTGCCTTTGTGGGTTTATGTCTTTCTGATTACTTGCGTGTTCACTTTATATGGGATTTCAGGGGAAAGGATTAAAGTGGTCATTTGTCTGAAACTTCAGACTTTGATTTTCAAATTCAGAAAAATTTTTCCCCAGTTATTATTAACAACATGAGCTCAGACTCCCATCCATTTTGAAGGGACTATCTAAATTTCAAAAGAAATCTGTTATGGCCTACTAAAGAGAATTCTAGAAACATGGGAAGAAAGATGCCATAAAATTAGGCCAAAAATATAATCAGGGTATTTTTTCTTAAAAAATCATTTGGTGACTGTGAAATATGTGATGTTTATTACACATTTATTTTATGAAAATGTGATCGGAAAATTTAAATAAAAACAAATGAATAATGGATTTTTTTTTGTATTTTGGAATACCAAGAAAATTTAACTCACCAATTATAGAGAATTTTCTTCTGAATTATCAGAGTGAGAGGTATCAATTGCCATAAAATTAATCATTTATGCACTTTTTATGACTTCTTGCAACTGTATTTTTGGTATCTTAAGGATCTTTTAAAGTTCATTTCTGCTAAATAATTTTGAATGTATGTATTATTTGAACTCATTAGTGAGCTGAGATAACTTAGTAAAAATGTGTATAAGATATATATGTCAACATGTATGTATAAAAATACATATATACAAAGTAAGCATATACAATATATACACATATAATTTATTATTTGGTTATGGAGATATTATCCTAAGTTAATGTCACAGATTAGAAAACATTTGTTAGAAATTTTAAGACTACATTTACCTAAAATGGTTGATGTTTGCTCTTACTGGATTTTGATGCATATTTAGTATAAATGGAAATAACCATTATTATGTTGTTACTTTTTTTGAATCCTTAGAATTCTACAAGTTTAGTATATTACTATGATTTTTAATCAGATACATATAAGGTGTAAATACATGTAATATATGCTTGAAGAAATATAAAATGGAATAGATTTGTTTTCCTGAGAATATTCCTTGTGAATTTTGGTCTAAACAAAGTTGGTAGCATTTGAAGTTTGCTCTGCTTTGTAAAATGTACAAAATTAATCTGAAATTAGCATTTTAATCTGATTTACGGATTGCATTTATAGAATATATTCATTACTGTAGTGATTTATCATTAAGTGTTTTAAAATACTTCCCAAAGGTACATTTTCATCATCCTGATGAATTATATAATATGATTTTATTTTCTTAGATGTTTTTATACTCTATTTTAATATTAGGATTAATGTACAATTTATTAGCAAATCACAACTTAGCCCTCTTAAATCTGCTTCTGGTTGTAATAAGGATTTTCATTAGTTTGTTCACATATTCATTCACCTAGTCTTTATGACTCCCAGTATATAGTTGTAACCCTGCTGCTTGCAGTTAGGTGTGGCAATGTTAAGTATTAAAAATAACTGGTTGTTGCATTAGAATGAAGTTCTAACCAGTTGGATTTTAAATCTAATGTGAAAACACCAAGTGTATATGGGAGTTGGCCACTTTTCGTTATCCATGGTTTTACTTGGCAAAATAATACAACATTTCTTACCAGTCATCTTGAGTAGAAGAATGTACAATCTTTGTGGCCTTACTTGATTTATGAATGTAAATTCTTTTAAATTCCATTTACAGCTAACCTATAAATTATAAACTAATTTCAATTATTTAATGTTTTACAGCTAGAAATTTTATTTATTAAAGCAAAAATTTCAGGTCTGTTTTAGCTGAAGAACAAATCTTGATTACTTTTATATGTGGCTACAATGTCTATAAATGCTTCTCCATAAAGTTTCCCTGTCTGCTAAGATGGAAAATAGCCAGAGCCTATGAGTTAAGGAAGTAAAATTGTGGGAAACCAGATACTATTTCAAATTATGGCATGATCAGTGGAAAGAATAATATAACTCATTTAAAGAAAACTGCGTAAGACATTTTGTAGGTAACTACTATGCATGATTAATGAACATATGAGTTTAAGATATTTTGTTAAGTCCTGTTACCTATATTTATTCTTAAGGAGATGTTTATCATAAGTAACTTTTTTAAAAAATAACTTTTTTAGACTGTATATCACTTATCACATATAAAAGTGCCCAATTTACCAGTAGGGTGAATCTGGTAACTTCTGCTTTTTATACACATCATTGTGAAGTTTCTGTATTTAGAGACATGAATTTCATGAGACATTCATTGAATTTTCTGGCAAGAGTTTTTGCCAGCAGTGTTCTAAATGACTAATGATACTTTATACCATAATTGCCTTGTTTGCCAATAGAAACTATCAGGTATGTGTGCTTTTGGGAGGAGAAGGGACTTGGTAAGGAAATGGGGAGTGGTTCTTTTGTATATGTATATAAATTTTTTAATGTTCTATGTATGTGTGTGTTTGGGGGGAAATTTTGTGATAAAGTCAAAGTCAGCTAAGTTCCTTTTGAAGAAATGTTTTTAATATGAATACTTCAGGTCATGTTTCTGATACAAATCTATAAAGAAAATGTCTCTCATGATTTAAGATTTTACTTAGGTAAATGACTTAAATGTGGACACAGTAGTATAGTAATTAAGCAGGGGTTTTGAAGTGAGCTTTACTTGAATTTAACTTGTGGATCTGTTACTTGGTATCTTTGCGAATTTAGATCAGTTATTTAACCTTTCTCTGTCTTACTTTTCCTGTCCATAAAATAGGTCTAAAAACAGGCACCTATTTCACAGGGGTATTGTAAGTTAATCCATGGAACACATTTAGTGCTGTCAACACTGTATAATCAAATACATAAATGTTAATAATTTAATTTTGCTATGTTTACATGTTTAATTGATTTCCTTAACATGTATTAAGTTTTTGTTGAATTTTTTTAAGAAAAATCTTATGTGATACATTTTGTGTTGATTTAACCTTTATTTAGTAAATAGTAATTTAGTAAAAATTTCTAACTAATTTTGTTATGAATAGATGCTTAGTTCACATGCTAACAAAACAAAGTGTGAATCGTTATTTTTCTCCCATTGTGTTATCTTTGGCACTTTATAAGGAATTGTGTTGTCTTGATTTCTAATTGAAAGCATTAGCAGACTAGATGTCAGAGTATGAGTTTTGTGATCATAAAGAATTGGATTTGGAGTAGGATCCAAGATGGTGGAGTAGATAAATACTGTGCTTGCCTCCTCCCATGACCGTATTAAAATTACAACTAAATTATAGAACAATCAACCTGGAGAACTATCTGAAGTCTAGCTGAGCAGATGACCTATAACTGGGGATATGAAGAAGAAGCCATGTCAAGACTGGTAGGAGGGATGGAGACAAGAAATGACCAGCACTATATCTACTTGTGGTGGTTGATAATCTGGAAGGATATGTCTGCCACAGAGGTCACCCCGAGGAGTGAGGGACCCCAGCCCCACACTGGGTTCCCCAGTCTGGAGTACTGGTGCTGGGAAGAGAAGCTCCCACAAACTCTGGCTGTGAAAAACAGTGGGGATTCTGACCATCCAGGTGAGACGGAAGGCTGCTGGAGGCCTATGCACAGACTCATTTGCAAGCAGTCACCTTGGGCTCTGGCAGAGGTACAGTGACTTAGGAGGAGTCAAAGACATACAGGGAGAGGCTGAGTTGTATGCCTTCAGGTTGAGAATTGGAGGGACAGTCGCCATTTTCTCTGTGTAGACACTCCTCTGCAGCTGGTATCTGGGTGCCATCTTTCCTGTGTTGAGCCCTAACCCACAGCCAAATCTGAATCTTCATTGGCCAGGTGAACTTCACTCACTGCACCCTGGTGACTTCATGGAACCCGGCCCCACCCAACTTATACAACATGGAAGAATCTTTCTTGGCCAACAGCCAGCTCCGCCTGCATTTCACTCTTTCTGGAAAACTCTCGGGTTTGTGGGTCCCAGGTGGGTGGCGGCTGCCCTCAATATGCTCTGAGACTTTTGCTGACTAGCTACAGACTTAGCAGTGGCACCAAACCAGAATCTATGTTAATCTAGTGAACACCACTCATCACACCCTGGTGACTCCCTGAGGCCCTGCCTCACCCAACTTGTATACCATATGAAGCTCTATCAGTGGCTGAGCCTTACACTAGCCAGCAGGCAGCAGTAGGCCTTGGGGCGTCTTGGGCTTTTTGCAGAGCTACCCCAGATTCAGTAATGGTGGCAGCCATCCTCAGTTTACAGTGTGGCCTCCCATGAGCCTCCAGGTCCAGCACAGAAAGCAACCAACCGCGGATTGCTTTTTATCTCCTACCACGTAGTCCCCAGCTAGTTTCAGCCAGGGGCTGACCCAAGGCCTGCACCAGAGCCCCTCCCCAAGAGGCCCTAGAATCAACATAGTTGGAGGTCAGCTTCAGACCCCAGCACAGCACTACCCAATTAGCCTCACAAGTGGCACACCAAAAGGGCGGTCTTAGCAGGCATGAGAGCCCACTGAAGCGAGCCCCACTCCATGAGATAAGACCCTCACAGAGCACCTCGTAAGCTGTGAATGTGGCCACACCCCACAGCCAGTCAGCTTGAGGGTCAGTCCCACCCACTGGTGTGCCAGTAGCAATCAAGGCTCAACTATAACAGGAGGGCATGCATAACACAAGGGACAGGAACACCTAGCACAGGTGACTAGGGAGACTGTGCCATTGGGTCCCACAGGGCACGTACTACATAAGGTCACCCAGCCAAGTCTGGGAGATGTAGCAGATCTATCTAATAGAAACAAACACAAAGAGTCAGCCAAAATGGGGAAATAATTATGTCCCAAATGAACAGGAGAAAACTCCAGAAAAAAACTAAGCCATATGGAGGGAAGCATCACATCAAAAACAGTGGTTATAGGGTGCTCAGTGAACTTAGGGGAAGAATAGATAAACTCACTAAGAACTTCAACAAAGAGATAGTAAGCATAAAAAGGACGCCAGAGGGCCCCGGTTCGGATCCCACATATGAGGGTCAGTAACACTGCCCTCTACAGCTAAGATGCTGAACAACAGCTCAACCTGGAGCTGGGTTGCCATGAGGCGACGGTGTAGGCTGCAGCCCCTCCTGCAGTAGGTTGCCATGGGCTACCGTGGGTAGCCAGCAGCCAGCGTGAGCGGCCAGCAGCCACAGTGAGCGGCTGTCCAGAAGCCAGCGACTGATCTGCCTC
>NW_017731519.1:2629671-2671777 GCF_001890085.2 Hipposideros armiger | reverse complement strand
AAAAAAAAAAAAGGAACCAGAAACCATAAGAAAGAACCAGTCAGAAATGATGAATACACTAACTGAAATGAACACACTAGAAGAAATCAACAGCAGACTAGATAAAGCAGAGGATCGAATCGGTGACTTGGAAGACAGGGTAGCAGAAAACCGAATCAGAGCAGCTAAAAGAAAAAAAGAATTCTAAAAAAATGAGGATAGTTTAAGAGGTCTCTGGGATAAAACAGCATTCAATTCACATCATAGGGATACTAAAAGGAAAAGAGAGAAAGTAAGAGATTGAGAACCTATTTGAAGAAAGCATGACTAAAAACTTCCCTAACCTGGCAAAAGAAATAGATATACAAGCCCAGGAAGCACAGAGTCCCAAATAAGGTGAACCAAAGACACCCACACCAAGACACATTATAATTAAAATGGCAAAGGTTAAAGACAGAGAGAATCCTAAAAGCAGAAAGAGAAAGGCAATGGTTACTTACAAGGGCGCTCCCATAAAATTGTCAGCTGATTTCTCAACAGAAACTTTGCAGGCTGGAAGTGATTGGCATGAAATACTCAGTGTTGAAAAGCAAGGACCTACAACCAAGACTACCCAGCAAGAATATCATTTAAATGGAAGAAGAGATAAAGAGCTTTCCAGACAAAGAAAATCTAGAGGAGTCATCATTACCAAACCAATATTATATGAAATGTTAAAGGGACTTCTTTAGAAGAAAGGGAAAAGAAAAAGAACATAAGTGTGAACATTAATGTGAATAATAAAAGTAATAACTTTATCAATAACCTCTTCAAATGTAAATGAATTAAATGCTCAAATCAAAAGATAGGGTAGCTGAATGGATAAGAAAACAAGACCCACACATATGCTGTCCAAAAGAGACCCACTTCATATTGAAAGACACACAGTGAAATTAAAGGGATGGAACAAGATATTTCATACGAACAGAAACAAAAATAAAAGCAGGGGTAACAATACTTACACAAAATCAACTTGAAAACAAAGGCTATAATAAGAGACAAAGGGGGACATTATATAATAATAAAGGGATCAATTCAACAAGATATAACGCTTGTAAACTGACGAGGCCCGCTTGTGCTCCATGGCCACCTGGCTCGTCAGACAGGCACCTAGAGGGTTAACCTGAGTGGACTGGATGAGGAGATTAGAAAACAAAGACACAGAGACGAAAGTTGGGCTCAGAAGGTCCACTGTCCGCTGATGGCAAAAAGTGGCACCGTTTATTGCTTACACACAGTTTTTATAGCAGAAGTAGATTTCTTTAGGTAAGATGTTTTGGGAGCTTGAGGGAGTGGGGAAGCAAATGTTCCCAAAGTGAGACCAAGTATAGCAAGTAGAAACTGCTAACAGGCTGGCAATTCACTCTGTAACTTTCAAGGTTATTTGTGATGTAGGCTTGCAGCAGCACAGTGGAGAATGAGATTTATCTAGCAACCTTCCCATGCTGCTCACCCGGGCCTGAAAGCCTGTCAACTTGCCAGCTGCCAGGTTAACCCTTACTGCACACTTCTGGCCCTCCACAGTAAACATGTATGTACCCAACATAGGAGCACCTAAATATATAGGGCAATTATTGACTGATAGAAAGGGAGAAATTGACAGTAATATAATCATAATAGAGGATTTTAACACCCCATTACACCAATGGGCAGATTTTCCAGACAGAAATACAACAAGGAAACAACAGCCTTAAATGACACCCTAAAACAGGTGGATTTAGTTGATATTTTTAGAACATTTCACCCCAAAGTAGCAGAAAATATATTATTTTCTAGTGCCCATGGAACAGTACCCAGAGAAGACCATATGTTAGGCCACAAAACAAGTCTCAATAAATTTAAGAAGATTGAAATCATATCAATCATCTTTGACCTCAGTGGTATGAAAGTAGAAATTAATTACAAGAAAAAAACTGAAAAACGTGTGGAGGCTAAATAACATGCTACCAAATAACGAATAGGTCAACAACAAGATCAAGGAAGAAATCAAAAGATATCTTGAGATAAATGAAAATGAAAACACAGTGGAACCACAAAAAACCCTGAATAGCCACAGCAACCCTGAGAAGGAAGAACAAAATTGGAGGTATCTTGCTACCTGATATCAAACTAGTATGAGACTATAGTAATCCAAACCGCATGGTACTGGCATAAAACACACAGATCAATGGAACAGAATGGAGAGCCAAGAAATAAATCCACACCAGTACCATATGGTCATTTAATCTATAACAAAGAAGGCAAGAATACACAGTGGGGTAAAGACAGCCTATTCAATAAATGGTGTTGGCAAACTGGACAGATAATGCAAAAAAATGAAACTGGACCACCTTCTTGTACCATATACATGAATAAACATGGTTTAAAGACTGAAACGTAAGACCCAAAACCATAAAACTAGAAGAAAACATAGGCAGTAAACTCGCTGACATTGCTGTTAGTAATATTTTTTTCTGATCTATCTCCTTGGGCAAGGGAAACAAAAGAAAAAATAAATAAATGGGAGTGCATCAAACTAAAAACTTATGGCATAGCAAAGGAAACTAGCAACAAAACAAAAAGACAACCTACTGAATGGGAGAAGACATTCAACAATGATACGTCTGTAAGGAGCTAATATCCAAAAATTATAAAGAACTCATACAACTCAACACCAAAAAACTAAACAATCCAATTTAAAAAATGGTCAGGGGACCTAAATATATCTCCAAAGAGGACATACTGATGGCCAGTAGACATGAGAAGATGCTCAATGTCACTAATCATCAGAGAAATGAAAATTAAAACTGCAATGAGATATCACCTCACACCTCTCAGAATGACTATCATTAGTCAATCAACAAACAAGTGTTGGTGAGGATGTGGAGAAAAGGAAATTGTTAGTAGGATTGCAAATTGGTGCAGCTGCTATGGAAAACGTTTTGGAGGTTCCTCCAAAAATTAAAAATAGAACTACCATATGACCTAGCAATTCCACTTCTGGGTATTTTTTTTATGAAATCCAGAACATTAATTCGGAAAGATACATGTACCCTTCCTTATGTTCAGTGCAACACTGTTTACAGTAGCCACCTTATGGAAGCAACCGAAGTTTCCATCAATAATCGATTGACTAAAGAAGTGGTGCAGATATACAATGGAATATTACTCGTTCATAAAAAAAAATCATTTGCGACATGGATGGACCTAGAGGGTATTTTGCTAAGTGAAATAATTCAGACTGAGAAATACAAATAACGTATGATCTCACTTATATGTGGGATCTAAAGAACAACATAAATGTACAAACAAAACAGAAACAAACTTACAGATACAGAGAACAAACATGATTGTCAGAGGGGAGGGCTGTTGGGGAGCTGTGTGAAAAAGGTGCAGGGATTAAGAAATACAGATTGGTAGTTACAAAATAGTCACAGGGATGTAAAGTACAGCATAGAGAATATAATCAATAATGTAGCAACTATGTATTTATAGTGCCAGCTGGGTACTAGACAGGGATCACTGCATAAATTATATAAATGCCTAACCACTATGCTCTACACCTGAACCTAATATAAAATAATACTGAATGTCAACTATAAATGAAAATTTTTTTATTATAAAACTTAAAAAAAAAGAATTAAGGCTTAGATCCCAGTTCTGCCTTATTTCCGGTGATCCCATTAGTTGTTGAGATCCCTGAACTTTGGTTGTACTCTTAAACGTAGGTGGTGATGGAAATATTTTTCTGTCAGAATTGTTATTGTAAGGATAAATGAGATGATGCATGCATGTAAAAGTTTTTTGCAAATATGGTTTGGTCTGAGTTAGGTATAAAGAAACTGTTCAAACAAGCTACAGAAACTTAGAAGGCTTTGCCTTTTTATGGGGTATCCCAAATCATTTATGAAGTAGATTAAGTTCATATACTTAATATTAGGGCATGGATTTTATGGTTTCTTCAAAGTACGAATTTAACTTTTTTGGGAATTATCTGTTTAGCATTTGTGTTCACTTGTTAACATGATGACCATTTTGTTTTTTGAATAAATAAAATGGAAAACAATTAAAATTAGGCTAGGAAATTGTTTACCTTATTAATGTTCATAATTTTGACTAATTTTATGGATTCCGTAAAGGATGCTAAGGATACAGTGTAGTTCTAGTGTACAAAATAACTGTTAACTAAAAATTCTTTTGAATTTTTCTAAGTCAGCTAGTCTTCAGGATGGAAAGATACACTAATTAGCCTATTAACTGTTTATATTTCTTCATGCCAGAACTTTGGTGTTCTCATTTTCTTCTTTTTCTCTTAAAGCATGTTCGTTTTGTTAAATGCTGTGAAAGTTGTGGGTAGTAATAGACTTACATAGCATTTCTGTGAATCAGGTACTGTTTTAAATACCTAAATTAACATTTGATCCTTATAATAACCGTTATGATGGAGAGGGATGGTATTAGTATCTTCATGTTATTGATAGGAAGCTGAAGCACAGAGGTTAAGTCAAGGTCAAAACTAATGTGTTGGCAAAGTCTAGTGTCTAGCAACAGAGCGTGTGTGCCTAACCTTGACTACCATCCTTCAAATCCTTTTTACATTAGTAATTTTAAAGCAAAACATCTATTGCTGCATAAAATGGTACTGATACCATAAAGATATGTATGAAATCTTTGGAAGCTAAATTAATCTATATGTAATTTTTAACTTTTTGCCTGTTTTTTGGTGGATATTATTCTAAAATACATTCCACTCTTTAATTCTCATTGGGTGTAATTGATTTTGTGTTTTTGATTATTTAGATCAACTTAAATTTTATTTCCTCTAGTCTGTCCAGGTGAAATTAGGTTTAAATTTAAAATAACTTTTTATTGAAACATATATACACATATAAGTATAGTTATAAGTGTATAGGTTGTTGAAGTTTCACAAACTGATCACATCTTATGCAACCAGCACACAAATCAAGAAGTAACATTACCAGCATTGTTCAGCAGAAGTAGTATTTCCTCTGCTGAGCTTACATAGTTTTTTATTTGTGAGCATAGCTTTTGTTACCTGAGGCATAGTTATAATAACTGTTTTTAATACCATTACTATCATTCATTGTCTGGGTCACCTCCAGTGTTAGTCTCCATTTATTGTTTTTTCTTATCACATAGTTTTGATTAGTTCAAGCTGATAGCAGGAATCCAACATTGCATTGAAAACTGTAATTATATAATGTAATTGTAAAATTTTTGGTCTATATTCTCTCTGTTGTCCTGACTTCTAGCAATGACCTTTTTGAAACATGGATGTTTTAACACTATCTCTGTTACCTTTTACAGGGCATCTTCTCTACATTCATTTTCATCCAAGTCATTCCGGGATTTTTTAGTGGACGAAAAAAAATCTATTACTGGCCATAGTTTAGGAGATTGTATGAAAAAAGTTTGTTTTAAAGGAACTGAGAATTCCCAGGCTCCAAAAATTGTAAGGTAATAAACTTAAACATTTTCTACGTTAAAATGTTTGATGGTAGTTTTATATACTGAAGTAATCTTTGAATATTTATCAGGCATATTTGTATACATTCTTTTACATTCAAAAGTAACATGTCTATTTTTTTATTTGAAGCTTTATTTTGGTATAATTGGCTTACAATAAACCATATATTTAATGTGTACAATTTGAAGTTTCGGCATATGCATACACTCATTAAACCCTCGTCACCAACCGCATTCAACACAGTGAATGTAACCATCAGTCTCAGAAGTTCCCTCATGCCCTGTTTTAAGCCCTCCTCCCTTTCCCATCCTGCTCTATACAATTACTAAACTGCTTCTGTCTGTATAGACTAGCTTTTATAATGTAGAGGTTTTTTATCAGTGGATTTACTCAGTATGTACTTTTTTTAAAAATCTGATTTTTACTTAGCAGATATTTTGAGATTCATCCAACTTGTGTGTATTGGTAGTTCATTCCATTTTGTTGCTAAGTAGTATTTCATTGTATGGATATAAAACAGTCTGTTTATCTGTGTCTGTTGATACACCTTTGGGTGTTTCTAGTTTTTTCTCTAGCTATTTTTGATACCGGTTTTTAAAGTCCAATATGATTTTTAAAATGTTTCGTATTTTAAATGCATGCATGTAATGTCTTAGTGTTAAACTTTGACAGTAAAAATGATGTTTGTCTAACTACATTTGAGTGCCACTTATGTGTCTTGTTTCTATTACATACATAATTATAATCAAAACAGATGCTTTAAAATAGTTAGGTGTACATTTCATTAGGTTTGTCTATTCTGGTCAAATTTTTTAATTAGAAAAATTTGGTTATTTGTTATCCTCTGTTAATGACCCTATATCTAGTATATTTTAAAAAGCTAAATATAGTATATATTCAGTATAATCATCTAGTATAGTCATTTTTGATATAAGAAAAACAATTGTTTTTGTAAGTTATATAATGAATGACATCCTAGAAACCATGTTTTTAATTTGAAAGGTACGTAACTTTTTTACTTTCCTACTGGAGACACACAAATCTGCGTCTATTTGTATTCATCATATCTTCGCCTTCCCTTTTTGTTTTGCAACAGTTATCCTTTTTATCTAAGGCTAGTATTTATAGTTGTGCTTGTATCTTAACTCCCTTTCACTTTAGAGCCTTAAACTATTCCTTATTCCTCTCTTTTCTTGTGGGTATTCATCCTTTCCCTTTTAAGTAGATTCTTCCCATCTAATTTTGAGTATGCTCAGGTCTCTTTCTTGTGGTCTAGGTCAGATAATCAATCCCTCACTCAGCCCCAACACTTTCTGCTATAGCAGTTGTCCTATCATTACCAATATCCTACTTCCTTCACAGCCAGATTTCTCAAAAGAGCTGTCAGCTCCCACACACTTCATAATCCATTCCGGCTTCTAGTCCCATTATTAAACTAAAACAGTTCAGGCTAAGTTTAGCGCTGACCTTCATATTACCAACACCATAGACTTTTTTTTTTTTTTAAGATTTTTATTGGGGAATTGGGGGGATGGGAACAGCGCTGGGGAATTGGGGAAAGGGGCAGTGTCACTGGCCCTCATATGTGGGATCCGAACCGGGGCTCTCTGGCATCCCAAGCGAGTTCTTAACCATCGCGCCACTCGGCCGGCCCACCATAGACTTTTTATATGACTCATTGTACTTGAAGGTTAATTACAGGTCATCTTCTCATTTAACTTTATATTATTTCTGTACTACCTATTTCATGAGCTTCTATGTTCGGTTATTACCTATATACTAAAAATTCACATCTGTCATCTGAGCTTCAGACTTAGTTATCCAACTTCCTTCTTTATATATCCATCCTATTTAGATGTTAGCAACACCAAACTTAATGTTTTCCTCATACCTCTCTCATAAAACCAAAATAAAACAAAAAAATATAGACAAAACATTAAATAGCCCAATATTCCTGATTTTTGTTCCTTGATAAGTGTCATTTGCAATTCTTTGACATGTCCATCTTCCTCACCAATGTCCAGCTTGTCATCAGGATGTGCCAGTGTTATCTCTTAAAAATTTCTTAAATTCATATACTAAATTCCACTGCCATCACCCTCATTCAGGCTACTGTGGTACTTCACCTGGGCCACCCAAGGAAGCCTCCTAACTGGTCCTGCCACAGCCTTTCTTCCTTTCCTTCAATATATTGAGCCAGTGCGTTCTTTTTAAAGGACAGATTTTACTGCTCTTAGGATAAAAGCTAGAATTCTTATATGGCCTTCAAGGCCTACCTACTCTGGCTCCTGCCAGCCTCTTTTGTCCTGTCTTTAATATGATCTCTGTATTCTAGCTATCTCGGCCTTCTCTTAGTTTTTGAAAGACCATTTACTTCTTCCCACCTACTACCTTTTGACTAGTTGACTTTGACCCTTTCAGTTTCTATCAGCCGTATCTTGGGGGGAAGTCAGTTTTCCCTTTCAAGGTCAGTTTTCTGTTATATGTCCTTAGCGCACTTCTCACTCATCACACTTTTCACAGTTATACTCATTATTAGTGTGATTCTTTGTTTAATGCTTTTTACTACAAGTATTTTAATGTCCGTATATTCAACTCTATGTTCAATGAGAACAAGGAAGATTGATCCTTTTGCTTATCACCAACGCTTAGAATGTCTCCTAGCATGTAGTAGGTGTTCAGTGAGCATTTGGTAAATGACGGGATAAATAAATGAAGTAAAATTGTAGTTGTCTCAAGTAACATCTGTTTCTAATATAGCAAGTTATATGCCTTAAATGTATACATTTTAAGGTATGAACATTAAGTTCATTTTTGTAATTTTGTAATATTTAAATATTAACACTACATTAAATTTTCTTATTTTCTTTAGATAAATATTTTTATTTGTCATGGAATTCTTAAAATATTAAGGACCTGTGATTTTATAGTTGATCACTAGAGTGTGCTATTACATCAGGGCTCTTAATTGTGAAAAGTGATATGTGCTGTTACACTGCTTTGGAAATTTTAGTTAAAGGAGTGTATGATAGTATCATGCTGCCCTTACCTTGGTATTCGGTAAGTGGAAGTTAATCTTTTAAATAGCTGTGTGTTATCTGAATACTGAGAAAGAAAATAGCTTGAATTTCATTTTTTAATTTCGTAAAATATATGTAATCGTAAGTGAGTTTCTTTAAAGGAAGTAATAAAGCATAACAGATAAAGTAAAATATTAATTAACCAAATTATGGGACACTTGATATATGTACAACATTCTGCTGGCCTCTCTTGGGTATATAGAAAAGTATAATGCACAGGCCTTGCCTTACATGTGTTTGAAATCTCGGTCTAACTAGGCACACATGAAAATTAAATAACTGAGCAAGGATGAAATTCCAGTACAATGTAACAGTATTAAGGAAGTCACAAAACAATATATATGATTAAAGGCCAGATGAGTGACTCAGAGAAGGAAAAAATGACTGTGCTAGAGTTGTAAGGAAATTACTGAGGAAGAAGGGCTTGAGTATTAGTTTATAAACACTTTTGTATTCAATCCCAAATATTTTATTATTATCTTTATGGCCATATAAATAATATTAGAAAAAAATACTGATCATTTCATTGCCACAAACTTTTGTACATAGGATGGGATTTTTAAAAGAAGAGAAGAGAAAAGACAGTGTAAACAGATGAAATAATGGGAATTAAACAAGAAGACAGGAATGCTTATGTCCGTTTAGGGAACTGGGAGGTGTGGCAGGGATTGGGGGCTCATCGCAGGAAATTCCACCGATCAAACATTCCTTTTTTAGTTTTAGAAATGTGATTTTTTTCCCCCAAGGCTAGGGAAATCCAAGAATGGCAATGTTGTTTGGAGGTGTTAAAAATATAGAAAAGGATTTATGCAGTTCCTAGTTTATTGTTATGTGTTCTTTTTTATTTTTAAATGTTTTTTTATTTATTTTTTTTATTTTCAATTACAGCTGACATTCAGTATTATTTTGCATTATTTTATATCATTTTAAAATGTTTTCTTTCACTTTTAGCTGGCCTATTTATATTGTTTTCATTTATGCTGTTTATTTTCAGAAGGCTAAATTTTATACAAATTGTCTATTGAGACATATGTTTCTATGTTATAAATACCTTAAGCTTGATGCGATATTTATTATCTGGAAGTTGAGAAATTTTTTTTATATTTGTTTAATCATAGCTCTATTTTACTTATCAGTTTTACTTCATTCTAAGATGAAATTTTGGGGGTAATTTTATAATTAATGAGATTATCCATTGAAAAATCATTAGTGGAAAGAGTTCTGGGATTATAATTTTATGAAACAGATTTGAGTTATAGTCTTAACTCTTACAATAGCCCTTTGTGAGCCTTTCTGAACCTCAATTTCATCATATGTGAAATGAGAACAGTAATGCCTTACCTCATAGATTTATTATAAAGCTTTTATCAGATAATGTGTATGATAGTACTTTATAAATTACAAAATGTTACACAAATAAGTTGTTATAATTAAGCTCTGATTGCTTAACTTTGATTTAACAAAGTCTATATAAGATACTAGTCCTGATATTCAATTATTTTAGCCAGTTACATACCATTTCCTAAGATAGAGCTTGTGGCTGCTGCTGCTTCTTACTTAACAATTCATTAATAGGTTCTACATTGCAAGTGTCAAACACTTTAGTTGATCTGCAGACACCAGGATGATGATGATGATGATGATGTGTGTATGTATATGTAGATTGATTTTTGAGCATCATTTAAGTCATTATCTATTGTTGTTCTGTCTTATACTTGAATGACCTCGAAGACCTCTAATCTCTAGTCTTAGACTGACTTCAGACAGAACCTTTCAAGGAATTTAACCAAGTGAGTTTGCATTTAGTCTCTGTTTAAGATAGTTATCTATTCCATGAGAATGTAGAATTTTTCTATTTATTTTACAGTCATTTAAATCTAAATTATCATCATCTCATAACAAGTTTATCCCAACAGTTTCCTAGTTCATTTCTTTGGCTTCATTTTTCTCATGGTCATTTATTTTATCCTGGAGACTTCTCTTATTTGGTCAGGTATCTAGCAGATTTCAAGTCATAGAATTTCCTTAAAACTAGGAACCCTGTAACTATACCTATTTTCATTTCAGTTTGTATTTCATTACCTACTTCTGGAAGAAAAAAGGTACCAGTAATTCAAAGGAATCAGGAACTTTTTAGGAAAAAAAATGCTTTTATTTTATCACATACCTAAAATCCTTTGGCTTTCTGCTTCAGTTATTTATCCTGTAATCAACTTTTCATAACAGTCATCCAGGTGTTCTGCTAGACACCGAGGTACAAAGATGAATGAAACATAGTCCTATATCTTGAGAGACTAGTCGACTAGTTAAGTCAGACATGTAAACAATAACACAGCGTGTGAAGCTTCATAAGAGTAATTGAAGTGCTGTAGGAGCAGAAAGAAGGTGATACTTGAGCCAGTCCTTAAAGAATGAGAAGACATTTGTAGTGGACAGTGTTCTAGACCAAGGGGATTACTAGAAATAAAGTCAGCTTTGTGATAACAGAAAACACTCTGGACTCTGAGTGAAAAATGCCAGGGTTTGAGTTCTGTCTTTGCCACTTACCCATTTTGTGAATCAGATAAACTATGTAACACTCTTCAAGTCTTAGTTTCCTAATCAACATAAGGGAAATAATACATGCTTTCTTCAGAGTACTATAAAGATTAAATGAGATAATGTATACAAACATACTCTCAGTAAATTTGCCCACAAATCAGGTCTAAACATTTTAGTTTTCACTGTTTCATTTTAACTTTATTTTCCTTTTAAGCTCTTCTATACTCTTAATTCAATTATACTGTGTACCAAAGAGAAGAGCCTACCTTTACGTGAGCCACCAAAGTCTTTTATCATTCCTTGTATTTGTACTACCAAAACCCTATGTCAGTGTCGCTCTCCTCAGTTTTAATGTCATTTCCTCAGTAAAGCCAACAACGTATACCCCTTTCCCTATTATGTTATTTTTCCCTGTGAATCCATACTTTGTACATATTGGTAGAGATAACAGTTACAGTACTCTCACATTGTTGTATCATTGCTTAACATTTAAAAAAAATCTCTTCTACCAGAATTTTTTGAGGCGGAGGGACTTAGTTTTTCTAATCACCCTGATTTTCAGCACCATAGTGCTGCCATATTCCCAATAAATGTGCATAAATGAATCAGGAAGTAATATTTTAGGCCCTGTATGCTCACACTCAGCCTTTATGTTATTAAACCTGTCGAGGTCTGTTTGCTCATTGTTGAAAGACGGCATTGGATTAACCTAGGTAATCTCTAGGTACCTTTCTAACTAAAATTACACAATTAGGCCAGCCTCTATAGTACCTTTATTCATTCTTCCGCTTACTGGAGTGCTTCCTACTACCCTCATCCTACACCCCTTTTATGGTCTTTTCCATGAGGCCCTCTCAAATGACCAAATCTTTCTGATTTTTGTAGTCCTTATAATCAATCAGCAAACCTCAGTTTGTTAGATACTGTCTTAAATTCTTTTCTGTTGTATTATATGTCATTTTATTTTGTTTCCTCATATAGTTTGTAAGTTCTTAGAAGATAGAGATCATGTTTTATATTTCTGATCTATCTATAATCCCTAGCTTGTGAAAGTATTTACTATATTTTAGTCACTTACAAAATTTAGACTATATATGTATTAGTTACTCACAAAATTTGGCTGCTAATTATCTGGTCTATATGTAGTAAGTCTCCATTTAATGTCATCAGTAGGTTCTGCAACTTTAAGTGAGGTGAGTATAACGAAACCAATTTTACCATAGGCTAATTTATAAAAATAAGAGTTAAGTTCCTACAGCATCAACATTATAACTATAAACGATGTTAACTGAAATGATGTTATTCAAGGACCTGCTATATTTTGAAATTTAGTGCTAAATTGTCACTTTTAGTCATAAAATATTATGTAAAACAGTCTTCACAAAGTTGTATTTCATAATGCATGTTTGATTTCAATAAATAACTATATGAATATTATTTTAAAAATAGACCATTTCTTATATAAGATTTTCCCGTGATATTTTATATACAAGATTTTGTAAATACCTATAGATATTTTTCTTTGCTTATAATTTTAAAGGTAATTATGACAGCACACATTAATTTGTCTCCTGAGTCAGGGGTTGCATTTCTTCCTCTGCATTTGTATTAATAAGCAATTTTACTAATGTTACTAGAGGCTTTAACCTTCAGTTTCGGCATTTGTTTTGCAGATGCTCTACTCATGGTACCCCAGGACCAGAAGGCAACCATATTTCAAATGTACCACTTCTAGACAGTCACAAGTAAGGTTAATTAATTAGCTTTGCAACCTCCAAAGGTTAGCTGTTGCTTAGCCCTGAAAGAGAATATTAAGAAATTGGGAATAGTGTGATATTGAATAGAATGTGTTATTTGAGTACTCCCTGCTCCACAGTTTGAGTTACTTTTCTGTAGTTAAATTGCTTCTGCTCCATCCCACTTTTTGATGCAGCACTAATCCAAATAAAATATTCTCCTTTTTTCTGTTTCTCGTCTCATCATTCTGTAAATAGAATGCAAAAGCTTCCAGGTCCCTTATGTTATAGGTCACTGGGAAAAACGTAATACTATTAACGAGTATTTCAGAGGAGATTTTGTGTGCAAAAATTCGGAAAGGTAAATGCGAACTCTTTTATTACTCTTCTTTCAGCCCCTGGCTGTCTTCTTCCTTGACTGCTCCTGCTGTGGCGGCCCCAGTCACTTTTGCATCTATTGTGGAAGAAGAACTGCAACAGGAAGCAGCGCTTATCAGAAGTCGAGAAAAACCCTTGGCTTTGATTCAGGTAAAGAACATTCTTATACGGGTTTAATTTAGGAAAGAACTACAATAGGTTTTATGCTTAGATCTTAAGAAAATTATGTTTGTTTGCTTTGTGTAGGTGCATATACTTATATTAAAATATAAATGCAATGTAAAACTAAACTGAGACATTCATCAATTTAACTATTCAGAATAACTAATTTAGAACTAATTTAGAACTGTGATAAAGGTAACATAAAGTAATGGTGTGCTTTCAACTGTTTTAAAAAAGACCAGTAGAAAATTTGGCATTATCTAGCACGCTACACCTGCCTCAGAAGTTCAGTAAGTATCATTAAGAGTTCTTAAGTTGTAAGCAACAGACCCCAACTCTGGCTAACTTAAGGAGAAGAACAGTTATTTGAGGGGTGCTGAGATTCCACAGACTTAGCTGAAAGACCAGAGAGCCACACTTGGAAACAAAGACCCATATTTGCCCTAGAGAGCTTAGAAGCAAGAGTTAGAAGACTTGTACAATAACAAAAAAAAATATCTCATAGAATGAAACTATTAGAATGAATGGACTCCAACAACTATTATCAGTTTCCTTTTTCTTCTGCTCAAGAATAAATTTCAAGGAAGGGTGGGTACCTGATTATTCTAGCTAGGGCCTCAAGCCTTTTCCTTGCCAAGGCAATAACAGGTACCTAATTTAACTCCGCTGTATTGTATAATATCACAGAAAGTGGTAGTTCCACAAAAGGAAATTGGAAAGCTAATATAATCTTGCTTAGTTTACAATTAAAAGAATAAAGCAAGTCTTTTTATTTTTTTTTTCCTTTTCTCCTTTCAGATTGAGGAGCATGCAATACAAGATTTATTGGTTTTCTATGAAGCATTTGGCAACCCTGATGAGTTTGTCATTGTTGAAAGGACACCGCAGGGACCACTGGCAGTACCTATGTGGAATAAGCATGGATGCTAGTTTGCTGTGCAATGGAGACCAATTTTCATAAATCGTGATGGTGATAAGGAAAAGCTGTGGAAAAGAGTTCTTACAAATTTCGTAATAGATCATTGTAGATAGAATAAGAAAGATCTCATTTGTTTATGGCAATTTAAGCATTTAATATTTGTATAATTAAAAAGAAATTTCTTAGAATCATGATTTTAGTAATTTTATGTAAAGATGTGTGAGAGGAAAAACTAGGTTATGTTTAAATAGAATCATTTCTTCTGAATAGTCTTAAAAGAAAAACAGGAATGATTGAAGTGTAAAATTTGAGTCATGCGTTAAAAATGACTTCCTATTTGAGAATTTGGGATAAATAATTTAGAAGGTTTTTGCCAAATGTCTGTTATTCTTTTTTAATATGACATTGATGAGCTTAAAGTAGGAGTATTAACTGTAATTTCTGACCCATTACTGGCCAAAATTGTGTTTACTATAGTAGTTATGTCTCCATTGTGTTTTTTTACCAGGCTATAAATGTTCTAGCCTATTTAAAGCTTGAATTGCTCAAATGCCATATATTTCAATTTGGATACCATATCCTCCATTTTGCATTAAACTATGGAGTATCAATTTGGATACCATATCCTCCATTTTGCATTAAACTATGGAGTATAATAGAAAGGAAATACGAACACTTCTGAACAGCTTAGTCCAAGATAATAGTTCTTTTATAAGATTTGGAGACGTTGTGGGTTGTTTCTTGGGAGGGAAGATCTTACAAAGCCGAATGTGAGAGAATCAATTTCTCAAAGTATTAACATTTTGTAAGATAAACGCTTAATTATGCATTGCAAGAATTAAATAGTTTGGAAGAAGATTGGTTTATATTACTTATACAATATTCTGTAATCAGAAATTCTCTGAGCCTGGGTTATTTGGATATAAACATTGTTTTCTTTACAGTATGCTGTTTGGTTTGTTTTTGAGTGGCTAAATATTTTAAAAACAAATGTCAAATCTTTGCTCCAGTACCTAGACACATTGGGAGGGTTAATGTTCTATTGGGTTGTCGGAAAAGTCATGACGCATTTTTACGAAAAACATAGAAAAAATACGTCATGACTTTTCCGGCAACCCAGTAGTTTCTGGGATAGAAGCCTAGGGGAACATACAGGAAATTCACTGCTATAATTCAGTTGATGGAAATATGGCTGGCACTAACTCAATACTTGAGGTTTAGCTCTGCCCAAAAGCAGCAAACTTGTAAGCAAATGTCAATAAAAAATAATTTTGATTACTGCTAATGTGTGTGTTTGATATCTTTTACTATACTGGCATCTATTATAGGAGGAATTACTAATTGTTCCTTCTGATAGCATACTATTGTCAGTATCTCTCTTAAGTTGATATATACATCCCTTGACTACTTAAAAAAAAGGACAGTTTTTGTAAAATGGACTTGAGAAGTTTTACGTGTTTGAGTAAATTGAGATGAAATGAATTTTGTGTTTTATTGATGTTGCAGTAAAGAGGCCTTCTGAAGTAATTGATTTATTTCATTTGAAGCTTTGATTCTTACATCCATATTGGCATCTTTAATATTTAAAGATGCTGTGAAGTGATGATTTTTATGGTGTACTTCATGCTGCCTAGGAAGCACCCTAAAGGGCCTTTGTTGCATGGGATGTGAAGGAGGGACAAAGGCTGACCAAATCTGTGGGGCATTAGGCCTTTACAAACCTAAATCAGAACACTTGCATTTTATGGCCTGTTTCATATAGTGAGGTATTATATAAAATTTCATTTGGAAAAAATGTCCTTTTGCTAGTAAAATAAAAGATAAGCATGCTATAAACTATTCCATGAAGATAGAAACCTGATACATTGCTACCAAAAAGCCCAGGAACATGATGGGTTTCTTTCTCTGTCAGTAACATTATTCTGCCTGCAATTATTCATTCATCTTTAATCCCATGACTTCAGGACCGACTTAGTAGAACTCAAGAAAATCTAGAAATGGGCAATTTAGAGGATCAGTGGGATGCAGAGGTTTTTAAGATTAAGCAAATAATCAGAACTCTTTAGCCTGGAAAGATGACTGTTAGGTGGGGAATTGGAGGTAAGGGTGTCAGGGCACAGTGTGCTTAAAATTTGCAAAACCAAGGAGTCTACCAGTCAGGTAAAGTCAAATTTGTTGACAAAAGATAAGATTCAGGACTTCTGAACATTCCAAAGAAGTGGCTTTTAAAATAAATTTAAAGACAATCCTACTTTACATAGGAACAATAATAGAATAGATACTGTCCATTGAGAAAGGTATTGCTAGTTAACACCTGGGTTAGTTCTGTACCTCCTTGGAGGCTGGGGTATATGTATTTGTTCATGATAAGGGGGTTGATAGCTGTTTCATAAAATTTTAGATCTGAAGCAGCCTTGTAGATTAACTTTGCATATTTACCTTCATTTTATAAATTTGTATAAGTGACTAAGGAGAATGAAGTTT
This sequence comes from Hipposideros armiger, assembly GCF_001890085.2. NCBI lineage: Eukaryota > Metazoa > Chordata > Mammalia > Chiroptera > Hipposideridae > Hipposideros > Hipposideros armiger. The sequence goes on along the minus strand of NW_017731519.1, from coordinate 2,654,992 downwards.
TCTGTCTTTTGTCTGGTTCCCCTAGGACTACACCAGACTGCCTCTTAGAAATTGCTAATTATCTGCAGCAATTTAGCCAAGACTTAAGAAAATATAAAAAAGCACTTAGTAAAAATATGTATCCCAGAAACTTCCAGAATTGGCAGTACAAGTGATGTTTTCAGAAGAAACTACAACCTTCCACCAAGAAATTGGGGACAAATGATCCAAGAAATTCATGGTAACGCTTATGTACTCGTATACCTTTTTAGCTTGAGGTAATGTTCAATTATGTAAGATACCAAAACAACGTGGTCTTTTCTATACACATGCCCATCAAACGATATCTTAGCTCTTATATATTTCATTTGCTTACATGTCTCTACTTGGCTGCTTGGCTGGCATTTTATTTGTGTCAAAATTGAATTCTTGTCACACCTACACTCTCTGATCTTTTTTATATCCTTAACTCTTAATCTGTCACTCTCCCAAATCATTCAGGCTGACTTTCTGGATTCTTCTTTGTCTCTTTCCCCATTTTGCCCCTACATTTATGTCAATTCTCTTTCTGCGATATCTTTTATTTAATCTTTTCCATTTTATTCTTACTACTACTATGTTTTATGTCCATAATTCTTTTCAGAAGTCTTTTATGTTCAGAATTCTTTTCAGAAACTCTTTGGTCTTGGATCCCTTTATACTGATAAAAATTATTAAGGACTCCAAAGAGCTTTTTTTGTATGGTTTACATCTATCCATATTTAATGTATTCAAAAGTAGGACAAACTAAAAACTTGATTTAAAAATTATAAACTATAAATAACATTTTTAATGAAAATGTAACTATTTCCCATAACAAAATTATCAAGAAAAGTGGGATTGTTTTGTATTTTTATACATAAAAATAGTACCTCAGTTTTTCAGGCTTAGGCCTTTGCTGCCTGGTTTAATAGAGGACGCATGTCATATAGCACCTGAAAACTTAAAAATTGAGTCTGAGAAAGGCAAACAAGTTATGAAATAGTTTTGATCTCACTAGCTCCTGAAAGGTTCAGAATGTGGTTGAGAACCACTGCTTTAGTCCCTTAACTGCTGCTACCTCTTTCTCCATCTCCTGCGTCCAATCCATTAAACTAATTACCTCCGACACTAAATAATACCCCCAAAGCATATGGATTGTTTTTTCCCTGATCTGAAAACTTAAATTACTCCATCCACACTTTGATTAAGTAAGTTCATGTATTTTCAGCTTGACCTTCAAGTGATTTTTTTTTCCATCTATACATGTAGTAGTGGAGCCAAACCTGACCTTATGTTTTTCCCACATAGACTTCAAGCTTTGCTCATGCAGCTCACTTACCTTAATTTTTCTTCCTCTTAAACCTGTTGAAATTTTACCTATCCATGATTAATGCAACTCAAATTCTGTTTTCTCTATAAACTTTTTCTTGTTTTTTTCTTCTCATATCCCCTCAAAAGTAAAATAAAAACAGCATACATAGATTGATTACATTCTTATTTTTTCTTCACACTTTATACCTTTTAGGGAGGGTACTTGTCATATTCTGTCATTTTCATTTTTCTATCAGTCTTTGTCTTTTACCAAATTACTTAACACTTTGAAGGCATAGACTAGGCATTCTTTTCTTGTATGTGTGTATTTAAATCTTCTAAAATCTTGAACTATAACACAGATACATGCACAAAACAAAAATATTCAGCTCAGTGATTTACCAGTAGGTCAAGAAATGGAACATTAACAACACTGCAGAAAGAGGTGCTTGATACGATTTACTAATATTTCATTGAGTATTTTGCCACAATTCATGAGGGATATTGGTCTGTGGTTTACTTTCGCTATGTTTTTCTGGCTTTGGAATTAGCATCATAGAATGAGTTGTGAAGTATTTTTCTGTTTTCTGGAAGTGTTTATAAATGATTGTTATTCTTATTTAAATGTTTGATAGAATTAACCAGTGAAGCCATCTGTTTTTTTGTGTGTTTGTTTGTTTTTTTTTACTTTGACAGAATTTCTTTTTAATTACAGTTGACATACAGTATTATGTTAGTTTCAAGTATACCATACAGATTAGACATTTATATAACTTACCAAGTGATCACCCCCAATAAGTCTAGTACCCACCTGACACTATATATAGTTGTTACAGTATTATTGACTATATTCCCCACGCTCATTCTTGATTTGGGTAATCTCTGTTTTCTTGCCTTTTTTCCTTGATCTTACCAATTTTGTTGATCTGATCTATTCAAAGAACCGACTTTGGGGTTCCATTTGATTTCTTTTTCCCCCTATTTTCTTTTTCATTGGTTTCAACCCCGATCTTTATAATTACTTTTTCTGTTTGCTTTAGCTTTAATTTGCTGTTCTTCTAAACATTTAAGCTTAGATTACTGATTTAAGATCTTTCTAAATATAGACACTTAAAGCTATAAATTTACCATTAAAGCACTGCTTTAGCTGTATTCCATAAGTTTTATATGTTGTGTTATTTTCATTCAATTCAAAGTATTTTCCAATTTCCCTTTAATTTCTCCTTTGAACCATGAATTATTTAAAAGTACATTGTTTAATTTGAAAATATTTGGTAATCTCCCCATATATCCTTTTGTTGTTGATTTCTAATTTAATTTTGTTAAGTATGGAGAACTTATTTTGTATTGCTTCAATGCTTTTAAAATTATTATTATTATTATTATTATTTAAAGATTTTATTGGGGAATTGGGGGAGGGAGGGAACAGTGTTGAGGAATTGGGGAAGGAGAACAGACAAGTTTCTGTCCTTTTGTTCTTCAGTCTAGTTGTGGAGGACGTCGCTTCACTGGCCCATGTTGGTATTGTAATCATTGTGCTCTTCCTGGCTGAGGCAGATCGGTTGCCGGCCATTGGACAGCCGCTCACAGTGGCTCACAGCAGCTCATGCCGACAGCCGGCCACTCATGGTAGCTGAAGGCAGCCCACTGCAGCCTATGCCGTCGCCGGCAACTCACAGCAGCCCAGCTCCAGGTCGAGCAACATGTTGTTCACCATCTTAGCTGTAGAGGGCACAGCATCACTGGCCCATGTGAGATCCGAAACGGCAGCCTTGCAGCTCAGAGCTCACACTCCCAAGCCAACTCTTAACCAACGAGCCATTCGGCTGGCCCTACTTTTTAAATTATTGAGAAGTGTTTTATCATCTAACTTATGGTCTATCCTGGAGAATGTTCCATATGTTCATGAGAAAAATATGAATGAATTGACATCAACCTCTTATGAAATAGTAGCTTATAGAACTTTGTATGTTTCCTACGTTGAGGACACAAAATTGTTATCTAAATAGAGGACAAGAATAGATGCTGAAGAACAAAGGTATGGACTGCTGGATATCTTCTGTTTGTACCTTAGATCCATTCTCTATTCTTCTCCCGTTACAGTGTTTCATGAGGTTGCACTTTAGGATGTTATCAGCCAGTTCATTTTCCCTCTGGCTTCTGGCTATGTTAGCCAGTTTGGAGTATTAGCATAATATTGGCATATTGAGAAGAGGAAAGATAAAGACGTTTTTTTTGTTTTGTTTTGTTTTGTTTCTGTCCCTGTTCCTCTGTAGCATTGGGCCGCACTCCTCATAGGAAGGTCACAGCTCCTGCCAGGCAGCTTGCTCTCCATACAGCACTCTATCTCCAGATTCCGGTACATGTTGTTTTCCCTCAACCATTCAGATCTAGGAATGGCAAAGGGTCTCCCACCGTTCCTAACCTAGGTTACTGCAGTATCCATTGTCGTTTTCCTAAATCCTACTCATAATTTTAGAGTCCATTAATAATTTGCCCAAGTTGAGAGTGCTGTTTCCTGCTGGACTCTGATTCAGAGATTATCTGAGTAATGGAGAAAAGTATGAGAATATAGAGGTTTTAGTTCAAGGATATTTTATCTAGAAGTTTGGCAGTGAACAGGTAGATGCATGAGACACAAATAGTAGTTACATGGGGTGCTAATTTTGTGTTTGAAAAATTGGAGGACTATGCCTCAAGGAAATAGAAAGAGAGAAATAAATCTATATAGAAAGAGATTGAGATGATGGAAATAGAGGAAATAATTACAGAATGGGGATGAAGATGCAGTCGAGAGTACAAAGTAAAATTTGTTGTAAAGAAGAGAAGTGCTATTTATTTCTCCTAAACTTAAAGGAAGAAATTGAGAATAATCATAGGTGAGTGGTTCTCAGTTTGTTCTCCAGATTAGCAACATCAACATCATTAGGAACTTGTGAGAATTGAAAATTATTGGACTCTACTGCAATTCTGAATCCAAAAATTGGGAAGTGGAGCCCCACAATCTGTTTTTTAGTAAGCCCCCCAGGTGATTCTGATGCATGCTAAAGTTAAAAAACCACACTACTAAGGACAGATATTTTGAGGTGAAGGGAAAGAGAAGCTATCTTAGGCTTGATAACCTAGACAGAGTTATTTTCCATACCTCAGAGAAGGTTGGTAACTGGAAGAGAGTGGAATACATACTTGCTATGTTAAAAGCCTTAATTTTTATTATCAAATCAGGGGCTTTTTATTAATTGATAGCAAAAGGGAATGTTTGCAAATTGCTTACTTTTCTTTTTTAAATCTTAAATATTTACTGAGGCTTATTTTATTTTTTTTAATTTCCTTAGGTACCCTAAAATCCGCTAATCCTAACTAGAACTTGCTATTAAAATAAAAGTTTTTTCCATAGATCAACTAGACAGAGAATCAGCACGGAAATATTGGCCTTAAGAGACATGTTATATCAGATGGAATTAACAGATATATACAGAACATTCCATCCAAGAGCAACAGAATACACATTTTTTCTCAAATCCACATGGAACATTCTCCAGGATAGATCAGATGTTCAACCACAAAACAGGTCCTAATAAATTTATGAAGATCGAAATTGTATCAAGTAACTTTTCCAACCACCATGGTATGAAACTAGAAATCGAATACAAGAAGAAAACTGGAAAATTCACAAATATGTAAAGATTAAATAACATGCTACTGAACAATCAATGGATCAAAGAAGAACTCAAGAGAAAAAAATAAGTCGAAACAAGTGAAAATGGAAATACAACATACTAAAACTTATAGTCAAAGGAGAATCAATACCAATCCTCAAACTCTTGCAAAAAATAGAAGAGGAGGGATCACTTCTTAACTCATTTTACAACACCAGCATTACCCTGACACCAAAACCAGATGACACCACAGAAACAAAAATTACAGGCCAATATCCATGATGATCATAGATGCAAAAATTCCTAAAACAGCAAACTAAATTCAACAATACATTAAAAGGACTACATACCATGATCCAGTGGGATTTATTCCAGTGATGAAGGATGGTTCAAAATATGCAGATCAATCAGTGTGATACACTACATTTACAAAATGAAGGACAAAAATATTTCAATAGATGCAGAAAAAGCATTTGACTAAATTCAACATCTGTATATGATAAAAACTCAACAACTGGGTAGACAGGGAACGTACCTCAACATAACAAAGGCCATGTATGAGAAGACCACAGCTAGCGTTGTGCTCAGTGGCAGGCCTCTTGCAGATCACAAGGCATGGCTTCCCTTTCCCTGTCGTGACTTTCTGTGTTTGTGCGCCTTCCCCATTCGGCTGCAGTGAGCTGGAACTTGCTTATCTTGCTTGTTTTCCTGACGATGTCTAATTCTTCCTCCGAACAAATTTTTTACCAAGAATTATGGAAAATGGATTTCTAATTTCACATCTTTTTCTGTATTATTTTGGTACTCATACACATGCCAGTCATTTGTTTATTTGGTTAGTTACTATTTAATGAACACCTACTATATGCAAAACCCCAAGTCAGACATCAGGCACAGAAAGGAGGACATGACAGAGACAGTAAGAGCAGACGTTTGGTAACACAGCCTCAAGGACAAAAACTTCTATATAGTTATCGGCCTTTTTTCTGCCCAGTGCCCCAGGAATGAGACCTTTGAGGACCAGCTTGGTTTCTGTCATTTCTGAGAATTGTTCCATCTCTGTGGGAACCACCATCATATCTATCCATCTGCAGGAATATGGGCCTCATCCTGTGTAATTCACCCTCCCCCTCTGTTTTTCCTGAGTCAGACACAAGACCTTGCTAAGAGATGAGTCAGTGTGAGCCCCGGTGTGATCTCAGGAGCCAGTGTTCTGACCCCTCTGTAATTCCTCCTGTAACAATATAATTGCATATTCATGTATTTTTAAATTCCCATCAGGATAAATGATAGAGAGTACATGATGGTTGAGACAGTGCAGTAACTAGACCACTGGTTTTGGAGATTAGATTTGTGTGTGTACTCCCCCCTGTAATGCTGCCTCTGATCAGCTGTAAGATCTAGTCCTTCCAAATGCAAAGTGAAGTCAGGCTATATGTCCCTCACATCTCACAGGATTCTTGTGAGAATTAATGAGTTGCTGTATGGAAAGTTTTCGGTAGACTATGAAGTGCTAATAGTAATAATAAAAGAGTTTACATTTATTGAGCTCTTATCACATGTCAAGTATGGCTCTACTCTTACATATTAATTCAGGTAATGCCTACAAAAGTGGATGAGGTAGGTGTATTATTATCCCCATTTTCCAAATGAGAAAACACAGACACAGGGAGGGTCAGTGACTTGCCTAAGGTCACAGTGCTGTCAGGGGACACAGCCAGGAATTCACACAAGCTATCTGACTTCAAAAGCAAAGTGTTCAACCTCACTTTTAAATACTGCTACACAATTTACAGAACATTCCATAATATTAGTCATCTCAATATGGAAAACACTGCTAAGTAGTATGAGGAATATATACTTGTAGATTAAAAGAAACCTTCCTGCCTTCAATCTAGTCGTACCAAAGTTCTTAAAATCATGCGTGTGCTCCCACAGACACCACACCCATTCCTGTGTCAGGTTTTGACCCAAACTCCTTATCATCAGTCAAACACATGAGAGTTCATAGATCAGAGGAAGAGATCTACCCATGTATGACAGGGCAGAATCAAGCTCAGTGATATAGGGGTTCTCGAACAGAACGGGTGCAGTGGATGTTAGATAGTGAGGACTTAAATCATCTACCATCCATGGCTTCTCTAGGGACATCCTTTGAATTGGAGGCAGAGGTAGCCGCCCCCCTTTTTTTTTAAAGATTTTTGGGGAATTGGGGAAAGGGGAACAGACAAGTTGCTGTTGTTTTGTTCTTCAATCTAGTTGTGGAGGACGTTGCTTCACTGACCCAAGTTGGCACCATCATTGTACTCTTCCCGGGCGAGGCTGATCAGTCGCCGTCTTCTGGACGGCCACTCACTGCGGCTGCTGGCCGCTCACGCTGGCTGCTGGCTACACACGGTAGCCCATGGCAACCCACTGCCACAGGGGCTGCAGCCTACGCCGTCTCCGGAGACTTATGGCAGCCCAGCTCCAAGTTGAGCTATTGTTCAACATCTTAGCTGTAGAGGGCAGTGTCACTGGCCCTCATATGTGGGATCCGAACCGGGGCCCTCTGGCGTCCCAAGCCAGCTCTTAATCAATGCGCCACTCGGCCGGCCCGAGGTAGCTCCTTTTCTTAATGTCACATTTTAAAATTGGGTCAATGTCACAGCCTCCCAGAGATGTCAAGGAATAGGACGAGAGATAGGAGAGGGTGTAGGAAGATTCTCACCAACATGTTCACATCATAACTCAGCAATGCCTCACCCCCACTCCCAACACTCTGTTCCAAGCCGTCTTGAGACCTTTGCTACTCTGAAGTGGAAGCAAGTGGTGACTTGAGGCCTTCAGGGATTCATAAGATAAGAACTCATTTTTAAAAATTTATTAAAGCATCAATGCATTTCATTACTTTGTTCTATTTTATTTCTCAACACCTTGATCAGAGTTCTATTCTGGTTGGTCTTCAGTTAACCCACTACTATACTCCTTCCACAATCCAAAAAATTTTTAATGCAAACCCTAATTTTTATTTATCATTTTCTACATATCGCAATAAGGGACAACAACAACAAAAAAATCAGTGATCTGCCATAATTCCATAGACTTTTGAGGGCATACCATGTTAAAAGTGGTTAGAAAGGTGGCTATAATGTGAATTGTACTGCACAGGTTTGAATCTCTGAAACGCAATGTGGGGAAGCCCGTGGGGTTTACTCTTCAAAGCTTCCAGAAAGGCCAAGTATGAAAATAGAGCAATAAAACTTAGAGCCTTTAGCATTTACTTTGATTCCTAGTTTCTTTCTCAAACCGTGTGTGTGTGTGTGTGTGTGTGTGTGTGTGTGTGTGTGTGTGTGTGTGTGTGTGTTTGTGTGTGTGTTGGTGGGCGGGGGGAGGCGCGGGGGTTACTTTTGTCTTCTTAACCTTAACCTTAAAGGCTTAAACAAAAAGCCTCTTTCACAGAAACAAATTCAGATTTACCCCCTCAAGGCAAACAAAACTGAAGCTCCCAAATCTTTGGAGACATTAATTATAAAGATCAGGCAGCAAATGGGATAACCCAAGCTCAGTGATCCAGAGGGATAGGGACTGTTCCAAGAGACAGTTACCAAGTCCTGGAGAGGCTGCGTTTATCCCTGAAGGCATTTGGTTCCATCTAAACTGATGGGAATCAGAGGCCAACTAAGAAGGTGAGGATTTCTGTGCTATTCAACCAGGGTAATTCAACCATTTCATTTAAAAAATTTCATTTAAAAAATCTTAATAAGGTCTTCCTCTGTTCTTTTGATATAGAACCCTCAACTATTGTAGGCCCAATTCTTATCCTCAAAAAATCCCTGAAGTCCAATAGTACATTTCAGCTTCTGAAGACTCTCACATGGATGAGAGAATATTTTTTTTCTCCTACCTAAACCCAAATCCTTATTCACAGAAAATAAAAAAGTTATTATCCCTCCCAAGTACTTTTTTGATTTGTGGCAAATATTCTGAACTGACTTTATGTACTGCAATACATGCTTGCTTTGATTGCCTAATATCAGGAGCAAAAAAATTGAATTGATCAAATTTGCTAAGACTTTCCTTGTGGCCAAACTCTAGCTTTATTGGGTCAGAGGAGACTGATGGGAAAGTTGTTTCAGTCTGGTGTTCAAGAATATTTGACTTTCAAAAAAAGGAACCCCTATATACCAAAAGGTAATTGTCCTGACTTCAACATTTACCAAAAATGTTAACAGATGAAAATTGACTTTTGCCAATATAGAGATACACCAGCAAAAAGATTATGTCACACAGCAGTCTACGTTTCTTCTCTATCTCTTAATACCCACCTTGATATCCCTCACACTGCCACAGGACACAAGTTGTGTCCTCTACAACTCGTGTAAAAAGTTGGCTGCATCTTATTTTGGTGGCATGTAAGAATGGATGAACCCTGTCATCACAAGTAACCTGATATTTCTAAAATTGGATATGCAAGAAAGGAAAAAAAGCCTGTTATTTCACCCTAAAAAATTGACATGTTTAAAACTGGCTGATTATAAAGCTAAAAGATTCATCTCTTCATGTTCATTGCTTAGTCATTTGCTTAATTGTCTTTGATTAACCAAGCTGAATGAGAAGGTGGCTGCCTGCAAGCCAGGAAGGGGCCATCATCAGAACCTGACCATACCATCACCCTGATCATGGACTTTGGGGCACCAGAACTGTAAGAAATTTTTGTCGTGTAAGCTACCCAGTCTATGGTATTTTTTATGACAGTCCAAGCTGACTAAAACAGTGAGAAGTTGGAATAAGAAAAAGAGATTCACACCCCCCCACCCCAATTTTTAATCTAAGTAAATATAGTTTCATTGTAGAGGTGGCATAACATCTTCAAAAAGCAGTAAACTTGAGATTCCATTAGCTATGGTCCTATTTAATCACTGATTTTTATCAGTTAAGACCAGAAAATATTACCCAAATATACTGGGATATTCTAAAATCCAACCATTGGAATGGTGTAAGACCTTCAAAATATTATTTACAATAATCATTGCCTCTTGTATATGATTATAAATGAGATCATATCTCTATCAACTAACAGTAAAAATGTCAAAGAGAATTTTTTTTTAAATGTAAACTTGGGCAAACTATATAAAACTTCAACCAATTATCAAGGCTTAACAATGGATTTCCCTCTCCCTACGGCACATAGAGCAACTTTTATAAGCTTAAATGCAAAAACCATTGAGGATTGCTAATGAACTGATTTCTTTATATATATCAAATTTTTAAACCTTAAAACACTGCTTATGTATTTATTTATTTTAAGATCAGAAAAACTCCTAAGTCATAGAGGCAGGATAAAAAGAGAACGAACACAGAGATAAAGATGCCCATTTTGGTTGGCAGCGATATCATGGTATGATATCAAGGACCCAGGAAGTTCCTTTTGGTATATAGTCTCCATAGATGGTTACCATAAGTTTCTTGCCTTCCTGTTCAAACATGCCATTCTCCCAACTGAGAGGAGGAGTTTGTTTTTCCTCTCTTTGAATCTAGACTGCCCTCACTACTATTTTGACTAAAGAATACAGTAGAGCTCTTTTCTGCTGCAGGGCTGTGGCGAGAGCGGCTGTGCTGTTAGTTTCTCTGAGCTATCCAGGTCCATCCTCGCTGCTTCAGTGACACCTGCACCCACCGCCACCACTACTGAGCAGATGACCCTTCTCAAGGGCCACAATGGCTGGGTGACCCAGATCGCTACCTCTCCCCAGTTCCCGGACATGATACTGTTCGCCTCTTGAAACAAGACCATCATTGTGTAGAAGCTGACCAGGGATGAGACTAACTATCACATCCCACAATGTGCTCTTCGGGGTCGCTCCGATTTTGTCAGTGATGTGGTCATCTCCTCAGATGGCAAGTTTGCCCTCTCTAGCTCTTGGAATGGAACCCTTCGCCTCTGGGATCTCACAGCAGGCACCACCTTGTGCCGATTTGTGGGCCATACCAAGGATGTGCTGAATGTGGCCTTCTCCTCTGACAGCCAGCAGATTGTCTCTGGCTTCTGAGATAAAACCATCCAGCTGTGGAATACTCTGGGTGTATGCAAATACACTGTCCAGGATGAAAGCCACTTGGAGTGGGTGTCTTGCATCCATTTCTCACCAAGTAACAGCAACCCCATCATCGTGGCCTGTGGCTGGGACAAGCTGGTCAAGGTGTGGAACCTGGCAAACTGCAAGCTGAAGACTAATCACATTGGCCACACAGGGTACCTGAACACTGTGACTATCTCTCCAGATGGGTCCCTCTGTGCTTCTGGAGGCAAGGATGGCCAGGCCATGCTGTGGGACCTGAACGAAGGCAAGCACCTTTATATACTTCATGGTGGGGACATCATCAATGCCCTGTGCTTCAGACCCAACCACTATGGCTCTGTGCTGCCACCAGGCCCAGCGTCAAGCTCTGGGACTTGGAAGGCAAGATCATGGTAGATGAATTGAAGCAAGAAGTTATCAGTACCAGCAGCAAGGCAGAGCCACCCCATTGTACCTCTCTGGCCTGGTCTGCTGATGGCCAGACTCTCTTTGCCAGGTACACAGACAGCCTGATGGAAGTGTGGCAGGTGACCATTGGCACCCTCTGGAAATACATGGCAGAGCTTTGGAAATAAACTGGTTTTCTGACTTGTAAAAAAAAAAATAATAATAAATACAGTAGAAGCAATGGTACTTCTGGTACTTCTAAGGAAGACTGACAGCTTCTACTTCTTTCTTCTTAGAATGCTCCTTCTTGAAACTCAGCCACCAACCAGTGAGGAAGCCCAAGCTGCCACATAGAGAGGCCACATGGAGGAGACTCAAGGGCCCTTGCCAACAGCTCCAACTAAACTACCATCTGGCAGCCAGAAACAACTTCCAGCCATATGTCTGAAGTCTTTTGGACTTTCAGGCAATCCTAGTACCCGAGCCAACATCATGTGAAACAGAAGAATTGCCCATTCAATCAGAATGGGAAAAAAATGTGAAGTAAGAACAGGGCGAAAAGGAAGATGAGCACTGCAACTTCAAAGAGAGTAACCAAGGGAGACCTCATGAGAATGTAACATGAGGGAATAATCCTTGTTGATATCTGAAGGAAGAGTGTTCCAAGCAGAGGAAATGGCCAGTGGAAAGGCCTTACTCTATGCGTACCTCGCCTATTTGAGAAAAATCAAGGAATCCAGTGTGGTTGCAACAAGGTGATCAAGGGGAAGACTGGTAGAAAAAAAGATTCAAGAAGAGATTCAAGAAGTAAGCAGTCTCTAGTAGACAGGGCTTTCTGGGTTGAATGGTAGCCCCCCAAAGTATATGCCCACGTCTTAACCCCTAGAGCCTGTAAATATAAATTTATTTGGAAAAACAGTCTTTGCTGAGGCACATAAGTTAATGGTCTCAAGATGAGATCATCCTGGGTGACTTGGGTGGGCTTAAACCCAATAACAAGTGTCCCTATGAGACAGAGGAGAAAAGAAGGCCATGAGAGGCTGGAGCGAGGCAGCCACAAGCCAAGGAATACCTAAAGTCACCAGAAGCTGACAGAGACAGACGGATTCGCCCCGAGGGCCTTCAGAGAGAGGGTGTGCCGGCAGTCTGATTTCATACTTCTGGCCTCCAGTAGAGTGAAAGAGTACATTTCCATTGTTTTAAGCCACCAGGTCTATTGAACTTTGTTACAGCAGCCCTAGGAAACTAATCCAGTCTTTCTAGGACATTGTAAGGACTTTAATTTTTAATTGGGGTCAAAGGAAGCCATTGTAGGGTTAGAGCAAAGAAGCAACATGATCAAACTTAACATTTAAAAAAGATGATGGGCTGCTAGGTTGAAAATAAATTATAAGGGCCCAAGCATAGAAGTCAGGAGACCAGATGGGAGACTAATACAAGCAAGAAAAAATGACAGGCCAGGATTGCATCAGTGTTGGGGACAAGGAGTGGTTAGATTTGGGATATGTTTTCAAAGTAGAGAAAACAGAATGTTTAGATATATTGGATGTAGACTATAAGAGAATGTGAAGAGCCAAGAATGACCCCAAGGTTTGGGATATAAACAAATGGAAAAATGGAGTTGTCTTTGACTAAGATTGGAAAGGTTAAAAGTAGAACAGATTATGCAGGAAAAGATCAAGGGAATTTCATTTAGGGCATGTTGAATTTGAGGTTGCTATGAAGTATCCAAGTGGAGTTGTCAGGTACCCAGTTGTGTAGAAGCTCAGGAGAGAGCATGGGCTGGAAATATTAATTAGGGCATGTCAGCATAGAAACGATATTTAAAACCATGAAGCTGAGATCAACAAAAGAGTACATATAAAACAGAGAAGAGGACTAAGAATAGAACCTGGAGTACTCTAGTATTAGGAGAAATGGAAAGCAGAAAAACCAGAAAGGAGAACAAGAGGAGGAATTGATAAGAAGAAATTTAAAAATTTTTTTTTAAATGTGGCACTCTGGAAGTTAAGTGAAGTATGTAAAAGAGGAAAGAGTGACTAAACTGTGTCAATACCTGGTTGGGACAAGTAAGATAGAGAATTATTCAGTGGATTCAGCAACATGGAGGTCACTGGTGACTTATAAGAGCAGTCCTGGTGAGATATTACGGGCATTAAGTCTGACTGAAGTGGACTTATGAGGAAGTGAGACAGGAAGATTTGGAGATTGTTAGCAGAGTCTTTAGGGGAATTTTAACACAAAGGGAAGCAAAGAGATGAGATGGCAGCTGGCAAGGGAATGAGGCTGAAAGAAAGGGTTTCTGAAATTAAAAGGAAAAGCAGCATGTACATATGCTGATAGTAGCCATCACGAGAAGAGAAAAAACAACACAAAACATAGAAGAAAGGAAGAAGAATTACCGGATCAATGTCCAGTGGGGTGGGGTCCAGTGCAAGAGTGAAGGGATTGGCACAGAAAGTTCCCCTACGGCACAGACCGGAAGGCAGAGGGTACAGACGCGGCTGAGCAGGCCGGTATTGCATCAGGCAGGGCAATCGTGATCCAGGGACTTTCTCTTCTGTTAGCCTCAATATGCTCCTTGAAACAGGAAGTAAGATCACCAGATGAGAGTCAAGATCGGGGAAAAGGTTGGAGAGAGAGGAGAAGGTATGAAATAAATATTCAGGAGAGTGGATGAGTAAATAGCTAGGAAAGTATAGAATGATTGCCCAGCAGAAATGAAAGCCCATTTGATATTTGTGGTGATAAATTTAAGATGATACCCATCAGCACAGTGGAGTGTTTTTACTAGCCAAGTTCAGCTGCAACAGAGGTAGGTACAGAGCAGGCCAACTCTTGGATTCAACCAGGGTTCCAGGTTTGCCACCAGTTCTACAAAACAAGAGAGGCAAATGGTATCCCAGGTTGTGCACGAGGGAGCAACATAATGATTGACCCTGGAGGCTGGTATGGAAGGGAGAAAGGCCATGGAGGGAATGAAGGATGGTGAAGCATGGTGGGACCAATCAGAAGAAAGCCAGGGGGCTGCGTGGGAGTTGAAAGACTATGGAAGTACCAAATGGAGTAAGCTGAAAATGAGAAGAACACCTCCCCCTGCCCACCCCCCCAAAAGAATCTTAATACTATAAATACTGAAAAACAGAACAGACCTGGGAACAGAAGCCCTCCTACTGCTCTTCAATTCATGCTAGGAGAGAAGAGAACTTTTGAGGTGGACTGAAAACAACTCCCTGATCCATTATTTCCTATACTAAAAATGCCTTTTACTTTGAAAGCTAATTTTTTGTTTGTGTAAGTTTACAGAAAAAACAGAAAGTCTAGATTTTTTTCAAGCTAATTTGCAACTGTCCCATTTTCAGAGGTGATTCTCATCTCGAATTCATAATAAGCTTTCAAGTTAAATGTATGTGTAGATGACTTCTCCCACACAAGCGGCTATGTTCTCTCTCTTCCTCTCCCATTTTATAATCTTTAGTTATTTTCATTCGTTTATTCTTCCTTATCACTCATTTCCCTTAAAATTAAAATATGATACTTAAACCTGAATACAACATAAAAGCCTCACCAATAGTGAGAGGATTATCTTGCGATCTTTGCATGTCATTTAATTTGCCGGTGTCATGTCAGTTTCACATTCAGTGTTTTTCAGGAAATAGACACCCATCTTCTAACTGAGTCATTGCCAAGAGTAAAACATGGTCTCGCCATCTTGCACCTGGAGCCACCTTGCACCTGGAGATATCTCCTGGGGGAGATATGCAAAACTAAACAGCAACCCCAGGTAACTAGGCCTCATTATATTTTTATTAACACAGTAACTCTTTTACCCAAGCAATATCCAAAATTGGATAATTACCTAGCACGTTGCTCTCCCCTTGACTTTGGAGCTAAACACCAGGCTCTTTCTCAACTAGCGTTCTGAGGTTTGAGTCTAGTTCCTTATGTGCCCTTAGCCAGCTGCTGCACAATTACCCAGATTGCATGAAGCCCGTCTTAAATATAGCTTTTTAAGCGTGTCAGAATCCTGGGGTTCGGGGATAAATAACATTAGGTATGATTTTATTGATAAGAATCAACACCTACCACTTAAAAGCTCCTTTTAAAAAAAATTAAAAATAAGTCAAATAAGCAAGTTTGGTAAGCAGCACTTTCATCCAGTAATATGTTACTATTGAGTAAAAGTAATTTAATGGTAAAATGATAAATATGCAATAAGGTATGTTGGGGAAAAACATCTGTTTGTGTTTGGCACTTAAATGTTTTAGTATTTAAATGGGAACCAAAAAAGCAGAAATACTCTGAAGTGAAAACAGAACTGGAATTTCCATTTCCCATCCACATCATAAATGAGATCATTCCACAGCAGTGACTCCTTGCACACCACTTTAAAATGAGTGTATCAGACAGAATCTGTGGCTCGGACCCAAGGCACTGAAAACCCATCCTATACTGGCTTCTGAAGGATGCATCATACACACAATATGGATTTACAGCTCTTCCAGAAGTCCCATAACCTATGGCTAAGTCTATAAAATTTATGAATAAACTAGTAAAGGAGCCTCGAGCAGAAGTGCAGAAAACATTGCTCCTTTTATACCACTTTGGACATAAACTCCATTCACTGGGAAAGGCAACAATACATGATGCTTTCACAACATCAAAAGTAATATTTAATAGGGCCGGCTGAGTGGCTCAGTTGGTTAAGAGCTCGCTCAAGAGTTTGAGCTCTGAGCAACAGTGGTTCGAGTCAGCCCGAGCTGAGCAGCCGCGGAGCTGCCAACAGGTGGCGGGATGGCTCAGCTAAAAAAAAAAAAAAAAAAGTAATATTTAAGAATTTAGAAATCCTCTGGCACATGGTTCCATATCCTCAAAAGGATTAACATCTGAATCCACTTCTTTAAATCTGAATTTAAAGGGCCACTCAAGCTGCCTGTGTGGTTTCTGTCCAAACATGGGGCTCACATTTGTACAGCTTTATCTGAGCAAGTAACCAGCCTGCTGTCACTGTCCTTCATTGATCTTTCACTTACGAAAGTTGCTAGATCACGTGAGTTATGCATCACTTCTTCCCTTTAGGATAGAGCACCAACTTGCAGAGGAATTAGCAGATGGGGAGGTGGGTTGAGGTATGGAGGTGGCTGACACTGCTGTGCAAATGGAATTATCAAAGGGAACTCAAAACTGAAAGGAGAAATAAAGTAGAACCAATTATTTCAGGAGAGTGAATAAGGGGCATGATTTGCCTTGACGACTCGCCTGTTTAGGAGGGGAGTGTGTCCATGCTATAGAGGCAACAAGCTCCTGTCGGGCACCGGCTGGCCTTGTCATTGGTCATCTGCTCCTGTTAGAGAAACTTGAGTCTCTGGGCTCCCTGGTGATGACCAGCCTGCATTCCACTGCCCTTAGTCCAGCTAGAGAGCTACACATCACCCTGTGAATCATTCTCTCACTCCCGAAGTCATCCAAAGTTTGAAAGAGGAGAAATACTGCCATGATATGGACACCACACAGAGCATAGTTTTGTTTCTTTCAGAAAAATATAGAAATAAATAAGATATTTCAGGATAAACTGAAGGGGATGTGTCTGAGGGAGACTGAAGAAGTAGAAAGAGGGAGGAATCCCCTTTACAGGCTAAGGGGAAGCTGAGAGGGAGAAAGAAAATAATGGTTTAAGAGAAAAAAATGAGTTAAATGAAAAGAATGCTAGGTAACTTTGGAAATTATTTCTTCAAATTCTTCGGTTTCCTTCCAGCATTTCCTGTCAGCTGTCTGGCTATCTACCAGGGAAAAGAAAAACCTCCTAATACCATTCCTGTGGGAATTGAATTTTAAGTATGAAAAATAACAATGGTCCACAGGCCAGAGAAGGAAATGGTAAAATTCCTAAATGACTAGAGTTGAAAGATCAAGAAGGAGAAAATTTTGTCTTTTTCCACTTTTCTGTGCGGTCATGCACAAGATGTACCTATCTGCCATGAAGTACTAGTGATAAGTTTGAATGAAACATCATCACCCATCACCCTCCTGTGAAATTACACATCTACAAAGTATTTTGCTAAATTACTAACACTGTGCATTCAGTAACATGTGGGAGTTTAGAATAGGGTTCTCCAGCCAAACAGACATTTAAATCCAAGCTCCTTTTTATCTCTGTGACGCTTGCAAGTGATTCAAACACCCTGAGCCTCAGTTTCCTCATCTAGAAAATAGGAACAATAACAGCACTTCTCCGAAACAGTTGCATGGATTAAGTTAATTAACACATTTAAAGTATTTGCAATAGTACCTGGCACACAGTAAGTACATAATATATGTTAGCTATTACTATTACTATTATTACATCAGTAATAGTTATGTTACTTCCAGAAATAATAGGAATCTTTTCTATTTTCAAACAAATTTTTCTAAGTTTGGGGGAAATTGATCATCCAGATACTTATGGTATGACATAGAAAACTTCATGAAAATACTAATCAGATATTTCATATTTTTATTTCTCAATACACACATGTAAATTTCATTATATATTAGTTAGTGATATACAATGTATATAAATATGTAAACTTAGTGGTGTTTTTTGTATGTTTATACATATAATTTTAATTTTATATTGCCATCTTGTAGATCCTAATGGCATTGACTAAAAAAATAGGTGTAACTTGGTTGAGAAATAGCAATAAACTAGTTGTTACAGAGCTGAGGTTAAGTATAGCTCTAGTTTCTTGCCATTCCATTAAAAATTAGGGAACAAAGACCAGTGGGATCTACCATTTTGCCTGGGAAATTAGTCAACCTCGTGGGTGAATGAATGAATGAATGAATGAATGAATATTAGTTGTCCCAGTCTGTTTTTAGGCTATCCTATTAATATCATTTTCTTCAATTCTGTTTTTTCAGTTTCCTTTTCAAATATTGGCTCACATGTGAAAAACCTTTGAATCAATCACAGGACAAATATTATATTAAAAAACAAAACAAAACACACGCCCTCCACTATGCTTGTCATAATTCTCTCCCATGGCTCTTTTTCTTTAAAACCACGTCAACTATTTCCTCATCCTGGACTAGAGGATGAAATAAATGTGAAAAGACAGCATGTAATAGTCATTCTATCGATCTGTTTTCTTAGGATTCTCCAACAGGTCTGAGACCATGTCTTTTGAAAATTGTGGATGCCCAATAAAGATGACTTGGAACAGTCTTGCTGGGAGGGCTAAGGCTCTGTGAGTATCCTCATTCCAGGTTACCACTGCCTGAATGATGCTTACTCCTCATTTTATTTCCACTTGCTCTGTTTCTCTGTTTTCTCCCAGACTACCGTCAAGGCCAGAAAGTCTACCGTTTACTCAGCTAAGGGTGTCTCCTCCCTTCTTCATTTTGCTTACTATTAAATAGAGCTTTATACAGTACCCAAACTATGTCAGCCCTCTCAGATTAATTACTTTTTCTGAAAATAAAGTAAAATGATTCATAATCTTGACCCTTGGGGCTGGAAAGTAATGTCTCACTGAGTGAAAAGGCAGCATAAAACTTTAGAGAAATTTGAGTTTATATTTCAGCTTATACCTGCTAACTTTCCAACAGTTGATGGAAATTATTGTGAAAAAACAAGAAAGAATTTGGCCATGCTATATGGAAATAGCAATAAAAAACTATTCTGCATATAAAAAACTAAGGAAAGCAAATATTACTAGTCCAGCTAGTAGTAGACTTCAGTCATTGGTTCATTTATTCATTCAGGATATTATAATCTCTTTGGGAAAAGTTTATTCCAAAACATGACTCCTAATAACTCATTTGTCATCTCATTTATGTGAAATAGATTTACTAATTCTAGCCCAAAAGACAAAAATGTGTAAGTAAAATCTATCAGATTAAATCAGAATGTAGAAATGAGGTCAAATTATTTTACCAGTTTGAATATCTGAATTCTTAAAGATTAATTAAATAGGGAATGAGGAACCAAAAAGGTTAAGTCTAGTCACTCTTCTTATGCTTTTTACATTTATTTTAAAAAGTCAGACATTATTTCAATAGGAAAAAATAGTTGTATTTACTATTTTAAATGTAGCTGAACTTTCTCCATTTTGTATCTTTAGAATTCTACTCCTTTGTCCATTTACAAATATCTATTAAATATCCACTTTGTGCAATGTAATAATATAACTAAAACACAATTCCTAACCACAAGAAGCTCATATTTTAAAAGGCAAACAAGTAAACAAAAATGACAATAAAATTTATGATGTTTACCAGGTCCTCAAATAACGTCATTTTCTTCAAGGTCATTTCATTATAATGTGGATGAGATGCCATAAGAACTGAACTCTTGTTTATATCAATTAGCCTTTGGGAAATCGGTTTCATTATGCCATTTCTCTACAGTTTCAACCCTCTGGGGGCAGAGGATACCTATAGAGGACCTATAGAGGATGTTAAGTGAGAACTTACTATATAATAATAGAGATTTCACAAGGTCAGAGATGGCTCAAGGAAAAAGTGTGTAATTCTCTCAGGGGAATTATTAGGTAAAAATTAGTAGAATATATCAGAGAAAATAAGCGATGAGAAACATCTTAGGAAAAAAACGAGCCATATGCATAAAGAAATGGACACATGAACCAACATGAAGTGTCTTAGGAACTGCAAGCCAGGTGTTACGGCTGGAGCATGTGAGAAGAATGTAGATGATGAGGCTGCAGAATTTGCCAGGGCTGTAGTCACAAAGGGTTTGAATGTCATGTTAAGAAGCAGAACCAGCTCCATGTATGTAACCTATGCGGCTATACAGGACTCCACGCTTAGAGGGGCTCCATACCTGGTGTAATGCTCTGCTGACACCATCTTGAAATTTTTGATTTTGGAACAAGAGGCCCTGCATTTTCATTTTGTACTGAGCTCCACAAACTATGGCCCCACTTATGTTAAGGAGTTGATATAATATTTCTAGAAAAAAAAATAAAGACAGAACAAATCCTCCTTAAATGTTTTTGTGGTTGTATGACTTTAACAAGTGTCGATCATTATACACAAATGCCAACAATTTTCAAAAAAGAAAATTTCTGAAAGACTGCTCCTGACCAAATCTACTAATTGAGGAAACTGGTTAAATGTCTATGACTTTTGGCCTTTTTGCTGATTCTTTCTCATAGTCAGATTTGAAAATAAACACCAGTTCATTGCTCTATGAACTTCTAAATATCCCCCGGGATTTTCATAAAAACAAACCCTTTAAACAGCACAGGTAAGATTATTTGGCATTCCCTTTGCCAGAACATGCACTGTTGTATTCTCAACCTCCTAACTCAACTTACTTTTCACTTAGAATCTTAAGCAACTGCATATAAGGTTATAGATGAGCTTTTGTTTACATTCTAGTTGTACAATAATTTACATTATTGCTTATCTAAGGAACAACAAATTAAATTAGATCTTGCCAAAATTAATCATAATTCATTTACTTATCTTTAAAATGAAAGTCTTTGGTCCAACAAACAATGTTTAATTCATCTCCAGAAGTCATTTTGAAATGAATCAATTTCCAATATCTTCCTTTTATTTGAAGCAACACATTTATTCAAATAACCATCTGTTTCAATAAGAATATATAAATTCTTCATATACATTATTCTCAGCAGTTTTTCCACCACAACTGTAGATGGACACAGGGAATATGTTTTTGTTTTCCATTGTTTTGTTTTTATTGAAATAGAAAATTTATGAAGCACACTAATTTAAGCATATGTATCAATAGCTATATATACATATATATATACATACAAATATGTACATGCACACATATACACACATGATTTAATCACCATCCAGATCAAGATATAGAATATTTCCAACACCCCAGAAAGATATTTTATACCCCTTCTTAGTCAATACTCCCAAAGAGTGAACCATTAATATGATTGCTATCATAAAGATTAATCTTGCCTATTCCTGAACTGCATATAAATGGAAATTTTGATGTATTTCACTCATCATTATGTCTGTACAATTCATCCTGTTGTTGTGTATAACAGTAGTTTATTTTTTATTACTGTAGAAATATATGACAATTAACTTATTTACTCCACTGTTAATAAATACTTATTGCTGAATTTCACAGATAAGTCATCAGTTTTGAAAAGATTTTGGCCATTATCTTTTCAAACATTGCTTCTCTGCCAAGCTCTCTTCCCTGCTCTGGGATTCCAATTATATGCTTATTAATTTTTTGATTGGGTCTCACATGTCCCTTACACTCTGAGCTATGCATTCCATTATTTTTCCTCTCTGAGCTTAAGTCGGTTATTTTCAGTGGACTTATCTTCAACATCATTCATTCTTTCTTCTTCTGTGCCCACTCTGCTCTTAACCCCATACAGTGAGTTATTAATTTTGAAATTAATACTGTATAAATTACATTTTCTTGCCACATTATTTTTTATTGTATGTGATACATTGTATGTTGAAGTATTGCAGAAGCTACAGATGATGTCATCCCCTGCCCTGAGAGGGTTTACTCTTTGCTCTGTTAGAGATATATATATATATATATATATATACATATATATATACATATATATACATATATATATATGTATATATATATGTAAAATATATATTTTACTATTATTTAGGTATGGCAAGTAAAACAGATCAGGAGATGACTGATATTGTAAACATAGTTTGTTATACCACAGACCTAAGAGAAGGGGGCATGCGCACCATGAGTGTGGGGCTTAGAGGGGGCACCTGAGGAAGTTCCAGGTTAGTCAAGAGGCAGAAGGAGGAGGAAACTGTGGGCAAGAGCCTTTATTTTGTGTTCTGTAAAAAGGAACTGGGAAGGGAGGGTTAACGTATTTAGGATTGGCTAGTTGGAGGAATTTCACCAGGTGCTGGAACATAGGTGCTGTCCCTAGTTGTTTGGTACCTGGCCCTGGAGTGATTAGGGCAAGTGACAGTAGCCAAGAGTGTCAGAGTCTGTTAAAGAAGGTGGTTGGAGGGTGTGGGCTCTGGACTGGTTGCTTTGCATTTGAAAGGAGTGCTCATGGGTGAGTTTTTACTATCTCTGTGAACTACCTAACTCTGGAATGGGCAGTCCTCCAGGTTCAGCAAGGCCTCAAGATGGCAAAGCATCAGAATATAAAAAATAAAAGACATGGTTAGTAAGGTAAGGGACTGACAACTTCAATTCCATCAGAGATAGAGCTAACTTTAGGGTAGGTTGAAGTTCTAGTGAGACTCAAGTCAGCACTGGTTTGTCCCTATTCCTCAGGCATTGCTCTTCAAGGCTTCCCTTTGGAAGTTTAGGATTTGCTCGATGCCCTCCCATCCCACACTGCTTCATAATTTGGCGAATGTCTTAAGGGAGAGAATGTTCATATTTATGTTACAGACTGTGTCCCTTTACCAGGACTGTGTCTCCTCAGTACCCTAGGACAATGGACAACTTTATTCTGCCTTTATGGCCAGAGCCTCAGATGCCTGTACCACCACCAGAATTTAGCAAATAGTCTATGGGGAAAAATAAGCTTGTGTCCTGAACCCTCTTCGTTTTCTGTTTGTTACACCAGTCCCATGTTAACTTCTTTTCTCCAGTAAAGTTCCTCTGCTTAGGAGAAACTTGATCCACAGTCCACACTGCAAATTGTTGATGCTCCTGGGAACAAAACTACTAGCAGACATCAATTCATGGTAGAGCTTTCTGGTCACTGAAATTGTATTTATCTAGTCCTCATTATTTTATAGCTTATCAGTGCCTTTAAAGGTATTGTTTTTGCAACTCATTCTATTTTTATTAGTTTTAGTGAGCGAGTAGCCTGCCAAACCCTACTATATCCCACTCAGAAGCAGAAATTGGTATAGATATGTGTTTTTGTGACTTCTATTTCAAAGAAAAAGTAAAAGTAAACAAATAAAACAAGATTGATGAAAGTAAAGATATAATGCATTAGAAGGTACATTCAAAGTTATTGAGGGGAAAAAAATACATGTCAACTCAATTTTTATTTTAGTAAAATATACACATGGCCTTTCCAAATAAGTATTCCTAGCTGTCTTACTTTGTTGACTGAGAGAGTCGCTCATGACCAACGCCCTGATTCACATCCTTACCATCCTTACTCAATTCCCGTCAATAAGATGAGAAACTAGGGCTATTAAGGGCTACTGGCTTACTCCTAAGAGAGAACCACAGAAAGATATTATCCATCTACCCTTGCATGTCATGTCTGGAGCGAGGCAGCCAACTTGCTACCAGCCAGAGGAAGAGGTCTTCAGCAGGCATGGCAGAGCAGAGGTATAAAAACAACCTGTCATGATGAAACTGTTAAGCTACTGAGCCAAACTTGGTGTCTAATCTACCTCAGGACTTCCTGTTATATGAGGAATTAAGTGCACTTATTAAGCCACTTGGAGCCCCCACAATAACTACAGTGACTTCTAGTCAGTGGGTGCTCAGTAAATATTTTTAGAAGTATGAAAACTCAGTTAGAAGGATGTCATTCAAGGTAAGATGATTACTACTACATATTTCCATTGAATAAACCCTTTTTAAGGTAGCACTAAGAGGAATAATTACTCAGGGATACTGTCAGATTTATACCTTTGATCTATGTTGTAATCAACACCATTTAAGTGACTAAAGCATTGAAACTCTTACTTTAACCAGTAACTCTTTGATATAAAGAGCATTGGGCTTGAAATCAAAAGACCTGGGCCCAAGAGTAAGTTGTGTATGACTCTGGATAAATAAAATAGATGAAAAGAATATTAAACATAACACCTATCAAATGCTTAAAATGTAACTGTGCTAAGCTCTGTGCATACATTATATCACTTAATTCTTATAAGAATCCTATGAAGTAGATGTTATATCATTCCCATTTTTAAAAGTGAAGACACTGGCCATTAAGAAGCTAAATGTGGGGTAATGGAGGCATAAAGAATTTGAGCAAGTCCTCCTGAAGATAAGAATTATTTAAACTGGGAAAATTTATTAAATACAACTATTTCAGGGTATTAGAAATGACCAAAGGCAGGCAGAAACTTGAAAAGAATTTGCTCTTGAGAGTGTTATTGAATTGGGTAATAACTGAATTTGTGGTATTCTTACCTGGAAGGTGTTCCCCAGTGACCTCTCCCCAACCCTGAACACAAAAAACTACACCTTAGCTGTAGGTGGCAGATGACAGAATTAATAACAACAGGACATCTGTACTTGTAAGGGGTAAATATTTAAAGCAAAAAAACAGTAGAAAGGCTGAGACCTAAAATCAGTATAAAATCGGCCCAAATCTATTCCTGGCTGCAGAAGAGACATCCATAGAGACCCATCTAAAATAGCAGCCTCACAAGCCAAAGAAACACTGAGTGAAGATAGCAGCTGCTGCATACCTCATAGGAGATAGCATTTACAGTTTGAGTCCAGGCAAGTTAACTGTCTACTATAGCAAGAATCCAACAATTCTCAAAAGACTGTAACAAATTTTACTGTAATACATTATCTGTATTGTCCACTTTTCAAACAAAAATTATTGGGTATGCAAAGAAATAAGAAAGCATGTTCCTTTCTCAGGGGGAAAGATAGTCAATAGCAACTGGGCCCCAATGATAGATTTAGCAAGGACTTCAAAGCAGCTATCATAAATATATTAAAAGAATTAAAGAAAAATATACTATTAATGAAGGAACAGATAGGGAATCAATCTCAACAGAGAAATGGAAACTATATAAAAAGAACCAAAAAGATTCTAAAACTGTAAAGTGTAATAACTGAAATTAAGTATATAGCAGATTTGTTCAATGACAGGTTTAAAATGATAAAAGAAAGAATATATATGTAGTATAATATAAAAGAAAGAATATACAATATATATAGTATAAAATAATATATATATATATATA
>NW_017731519.1:2586210-2628971 GCF_001890085.2 Hipposideros armiger | reverse complement strand
TATATATATATATATATATATATATGGTTGCAGGATAGTAAGTTACCATGCAAGATCCGATATGTGTTGTAGTTTTTAAATTTATAACTTATTCTTTTAATCATTTTATTGTAATATAATTTACAATGAAAAGGTCACAGAACTAATAACTTAGAAAAATTACTTCTTTTTTGCCACTCTAATATATATATTAGAATATGGCACCACATAATATTTCTAATATAAATATCATAATTGCTTTTAAAAGTTAATGATATGGCCGGCCAAGTGGTGCATTGGTTAGGAGCTGGCTTGGGATGCCAGCTCTAAGCAGCAGGGCCCCGGTTCAGATCCCACATGAGGGCTAGTGATGCTGCGCCCTCTACAGCTAAGATGGTGAACAACAGCTTGACCTGGAGCTGGGCTGCTGTGAGTCGCTGGCAGCGACGTAGGCTGCAGTGGGGCTGTCTGGCAGCTGGCATGAGCTTTTGTGAGCTGCCATGAGCCGCCGTGAGCGGCTGTCCAATGGCCGGTGAGCGACTGCCTCACCCGGGAAGAGCGCAATAATAATACCAACATGGGCCAGTGAAGACACGTCCTCCTGAACTAGACTGAAGAACAAAAGGACAGCAGCTTGTCTGTTCCCCTTCCCTAATTCCCCAATAAAAAAATCTTTAAAAAAAACCCAAAACAGTTAATGATAGAATTGTTTTTGCCTCTCTGATATGATCGCTTCATGACTTGAAGATCTGAGAAAGGAGGGGAAGAAGTAATAAGAATGAAGAAGGGAGGAAGGAAGGAAGGAAGGAAGGAAGGAAGGAAGGAAGGAAGGAAGGAAGGAAGGAAGGAATGGATGGAGGGAGGGACGGGGGAGGAAGGACAAGAGGAAGGAAACAAACTATAATTCTATGTGTCGTTTATTAAAAAATATTTCTTAAATATCTATAAGATCAAAACCAAGGCTTATAGCCTTAGGGGCTTATCACTAAGACAATAGCTTACTCTTTGATTAAGGAATAATTAGGCTGGGATTAAGGTTGAAGTTATATGCCAAAGCTTCTTTATTACTGTCATAATAGTTTAATTTTAATTACACTACAACCGACTAATTGCTTAATCAAAATGTAAATAAATATTTGTCCCTGTCTCTTCCTCTCTCTAATTCAAAATGTGGTCATAGGATAGATAGAAAGACCAAGTTAACAGAAAGCATATTATCATAAATGTTATTTGTTCTTACCGTTGAGAAATTGTTTTGAAAATATTTTTCACAAAATAATTCTCTACCTTTCTTATCTTAGAAAGTATAATTATTTTATGAGGCATTATATGTTTGCTTCTAAAATAAAAGTATAAAACTTTTTTGGCAACAACCATTCATTCCTCTTGCGTCTATGGTGTATTTTAATATTAACAAAACCACATCACCCTCAGAAAATATTTTTTTTTAAATCCTCTTTCAATGAATTGCCACCCCTAACACTGTTTGTACCCTCCCCTCAAAATAAAGTCTCATTTAAAAAATATAATGCTATGCAGTTTGAGCTCGGACAGTACTTTTGTGTTTTTCCTGAGGAAGTAGCCCAGGGGCCTAGCGCTTAACATTCAGCCGCCTCCCTGGTATCACATCGGGAGCCCCGCGGGCCTGAGCCTTGAGCAAGAGCCTGGAGGACGCCCCTGCAGCTCAGGGACAGAAGCTCTGGATCAGGAACTACTTGGCTGTCTGCTTTCAGTTCTCACGTTTAGAATATTTAAATTGACATCCAGAAAGATTTTGTTGAAAAATCTCTAGTTCTCTAGAAATCTGAAGCCCCTCATGAGAAGCAGTGCCAGGTTCCCTGACCCTGGGTGCAGCCGGCTGCCCTGCGGAGGAAGAATCCCGCTGAGAGCATCCGTGGGGCCCACAGCTGCTGCATGCTCAGATCCTCACCGGGAAGGAGCTGCGGCTCAATTAGCTTCTATGAATTGCCTTTGGCGATCCCCTGCCCCGGCCTCCAGTACAGCTTCCTACTAGCTGTTTACCAGTTGATTAGCACCACTCCCGCCCTCCCCCATGGTATCCATGCTTGGATAAACTGCACCATCTCAGCCAGCACAGGGAGCAAATCCCCTTGGAGGCTCAGAGAATCAGCCAGGTTTTACTTATTTAACCCAGTGCTCTCTAGGAGGATTCGCTCCAGGCATCCAGCAGATGGTTGGCGCTGGGCAGCCTTCAGTGAATGGCGGGGTGATGCCTGGAGAACGGCGGGGCCTCCCTACCATAGTAGGGGCCCAAGCAGTCAGCTCCCCACCTGCACCGCAACAGCTGCCTTCAGCTTCCTGTCCTCGCCAGCACAGCACCCCTGGCCTGAGAGGTAGGTGTCTTTCAATTTCTCCAGTCTCAGCGTCCAGACAAGAAGGTGCCCATGGGGGCTGGTGGTTTGCCCTCCGAGAGGGCCTTCCAAGGAGAATCCTGTCTCCTGCACATTATGGGGAGAGGAGGGCCTGGCAGGGCAGCCCCAGGTCTGTGGGGACCCTACCCAGCTGGAGGCTGGCATTAATTTGTATTCCTGAATGTACTCTGCTGACCTTTTGGGAATACCTGAAGGGTGTGTGTCCCTGAATGAGCTGCTCTCCTTTTCTGCCCTTACTTCTTTCCCAGCACAGAAATTGTCTGTTAAAAATTTGTTTTTAGAGATATGTTTTCTCTTGTGTACACCATCATCAGGTTGTTCTATTACATAGGTACCAGCGCCATCCTTTTCACTGAGAGAGCAGCTCTTGCTCCCGCAACATCAGATGACCTGCACTTGGGCAGAAAGTTGTGAACCAAGCTCAGTGGCGAGCAGACACTGTAGGAATGGCAGGTTGTTTGCATGTTTATGATCCGTATTTACTTAGTGAAGTGCTTGTTGGAGCCTATCTTCCCGGTAGCATAGGGTCAACAAGTTTCCATGCAACCTGGGGCTTGAAAGGTGTGGACTCTGTTTTTGTCCTCGGCTCTATTTAAATAGAATAGAATACAATGGGATTACTGGCTTGAACAGTTTCTTATTACCTAGATGGAGCTCACAGGAACAATGGAAGAGCCTTGAATTACTTAATTCAGACCAGCCCTATTATCTGAGGTGGTTTTAGAACCACCACCTTCTTTTTCTCCCAACCTCACCTTAGGCAGCCCTGCACGGCCTCGTTATCTCCCCTGGGCCTGCATTTTAAACATTCCCAGTTTCCTTTCCCTGAGATTTCCCCACTGGCCCTGCCTTCACCCTTCTGACCTTTCCTAGGGTGTCTGCCTCCCAGGGAAGCACCATTTCCTAAGAGCCTGTGGTATTCCCTCAGTCTTGTGCTGAAGCTCTTCAAGACTTTCGGGCAGCTGACCACAATTGGCTGGGGCTGGGAAATCTCTGTTCATAGCTTTCAGGTGCTTCTGCAGCGGCAAGGCCTTCATGCCTGTTGTGTGGGAAAGGAATCATTTCTCGTAGGAGGAAACCTCTATCGCTGATCTCAAGTACCGCAGCACTCAGCTTGCCTGGGTTTTTCTTAGAATGAATCATGTCTGGGGCCCTGTCCTGAATGCATGTTAGAGAGAAGGAGATCTTTGTCCGTCCCATTAGTGTTCTTGGTGAGCTATTAATGCAACTGGACAGTCAATACGGAGACCCGCCTTTGTGCTGGGGTAGGCAGGTTTGCACACTCTGGGCATCCCCATCCTTCAGCATCACTGCCAGAATGCAGTGCAGTTGACCTAGCTCTCCCGACCCAGCTTTAGCCCCAGAGATATCCAGGGACATCTAGTCACCATGGTCACCATGAGGGCAGGTGAGGCAGCCCCTGCGATAATAGTGTGGGTAGGGTCATTCTGGATGCTTGCAGGGGTGCAGGGGTTTGCGTCCCGATCCTCCTATCTCTTGTCCTACAACCTGCACATCCATTAGGGCCAGTGTGTCTCTGGACCCAGCAGGGTGCCCTGCAGGATGCTCAGGGTTGGTCTGGCAATCCATCGTCTTCCTCGGCAGCTCAGGGACAGCCCTCCTCCTTCCAGGTGGTGAGCAGTGCTGTCTGAAGGAAGCCTGCCTTGCTCCAGTCTACCGTTTTTCTCTCACATTTTGGTACAGACTACTGTTAACTTGTGACTGGAAAAGTGACATGCAGTAGGCTTGGTCACGAAAGCTACAAACCCAGGCAATCCCAATGACCCAGCATTTATTTGGATGAAGGTGGGGCCTTGGGAATAGTGTGAGGACTGGAAATCAAGGGATGGACTCCATTTCATTTGTCTTCTGTTCTAGACTTAATTTTAAATGAAGTATCAGCATTAGGATTCACGATGTGGCTCCTAGAGGGTCCTAGGCTCTGGAATTTAGTGCAATAGCAAGATGGATGCTGGGGCCGGGTAAGGGGTGTGTGGGTAGCGCAGATCTGGTGCTGCAGACGCCACACGCACAACCCCTGAAGTGGCAGGAGAGGAGGGACCATAACTGACCACGCAGAGGTGTCAGAGTCTGGGCAGAAACCCACCTGAGTCTCTGGCTCCCACTCTACACCATGGTCACTGCGGATTTCCCACTCCCAGGGGACTGAGGCAGGCACTGGGGCAACAGCTGTCCCAGGTGCTCAGGCCTGGTGAGTGGGTGTGGCCAGGGCCTGCCAAGAAGGGCCTGCTGTGTTTAAGAAGAGAACTGAGCTGTGAACCAAACCCAATCATTGAAGAGTTTAAAAGGCTTGGCATGTGTTTAGATCCCCATTTTCTCCTCTTGGCTTCAAGTTCCCTGTATGTGAAACAGACAAGAAGTTCAAGGGTATTTATTTTCCTGGCTAACATTAGCCTGGCTTGCCTGAGGCCTGCCTGTGGGCCTGCATCTCAGAGTACAGTTAACTTCCATGGCCTTCAGACAAACAGTGCCACCCACTTGTCTGTCTGTCGTGCCTTCCTTTGGGAGCCTGGGAGTGCAGCCTGTTTTCTATGGCCAAGACACTGACTGGATTGGACCCACATGCATCTTTCTCTCAGAAAAGCCCATCGTGCCTTCTGTTAGGCTGTTGACACTAATTGTGTTGGGGGAGTATTGAATATCTTCTCAATGTGAGAAGTTCTGTAAATATGATGGGTTCACATACAAAGAAGTGATTTTGATTTGGGGATGATATTGATTTGCTACACATGAAATGGGAGTTCAAAAAAATTGAGACTCTAATGAATTGCAAAGGCTTAATGATTTGTATATGAACTAGACCGCTAAAATTTTGTACCTTATATGCCTTCCCATCACATGACCAGCAGCTGCTAAATAAAACCAGATGACCTCTTGCCCAACAAAAA
Source organism: Hipposideros armiger (assembly GCF_001890085.2). Classification (NCBI taxonomy): domain Eukaryota; kingdom Metazoa; phylum Chordata; class Mammalia; order Chiroptera; family Hipposideridae; genus Hipposideros; species Hipposideros armiger. The sequence continues at coordinate 2,623,690 of NW_017731519.1, read as the reverse complement.
GGGGAGGGCAGAGAGAGATCTCTAAGAATTACAATTAAATTTATATAAGCTATCTTCTTGTATAGTGAGTGTGAAAGCTGTCAACAACAATGATAGCTGACCATCACAAAGGAGTGAGCACTGTTTTAGAGACTGCGCAGTAAGAGGTGAAGCAAGGTCCTCAGTCTCAGGGACTCTTAATCTGGGTGAGGCATAATGAAGAACCATCTGAAAACTACAGCATAAAAGTCTACACACTGTGCTATCTTCAGTATCTTATATCTTCAACTCCAGTGCATGTATATTTCTTCTCTAAAACATTCCAGTTTATTAAAAATATTTGCCAGTTTCTACACCAATGAAATACCCCAGCTGTCTATCCTTCCGCCTCCTCCTTTCCCTGCTGTATTGCTTTCTGGCTCACAGAATTTTAAAGGTCTCACTTTTTGAATAGGTCTTTCTCTATTGTCTTTCTTTCTCCCACCCACTTCGCCCTTCACCCCTGTCCCCCACCACACACACATTAGAAGATGAAATACACTTAGAAATAATAGCAGATCCTTTTCAGAGAAGCGCATCGTATGTTCTCTAAAATACACTCTATGTCCCAAGTTTGAGGCAGTGCACTTTAATAACTGTTTATTTTTAAATACAGAATCATCAGCCAACTTTACAAAAGACTATTTGATGCTTTCCTGCTTTCTTTTTTAGATACAACATAAATGTCATTGTAAATGAATTTAAAAGCTGTACACAGAAATTAGCAGAAATCTAGAAGCTTGCATGTGCTTAGACACAAACCACACAGAGCAAATATTTTCTAAGTGGGCAATTTTCAACATCAATAATTCAGTTTAAACACTTCGGCATATGCAATGTGACAAAGAGTGTATTTAGGTTAAACTATAACCCAAATGCTAATCTAAATTGGATGATATGCTGTTGTTCTTATCAGGAATCCTGTTATCCGAAGGTGGTGCTACAAGAGGTCTGTTCTCTGTATCTTTTGTTTTAGACCATACTTCTGATCATTATTAAATTAATTTTTATTTTTAATTGAGTTAACATTGGTTAATAACATTGTATATGTTTCAGGTGTGCATTATAATTCACTATCCAAATGCTCTATAGGTTGCTTCTATATCTTGGCTGTTATAAATAATGCTGCAATGAACACAGTAATGTATATATATTTTCAAATTAGTGTTTTCATGTTTTTCTGGTAAATACCCAGAAGAGAGATTGCTGGATTATATGGTAATTCTATTCTTAATTTTTTGAGGAACCTCCATACTGTTTTCCATAGTGGCTGCACCAATTTATAATCCCACCAACAGTGTAAGAGGGTCCCTTTTCTCCACATCCTGGCCAGCACTTGTTATTTCTTGTCTTTTGGATAGTAGCCATTCTAGCAGATGTGAAGTGATATCTGTTTTCTATATCTTGATCAACAACCAGTGTTTTGTAAATTTGCATATGCAACATCAGAAATGGGTTTCTCTAAGTGAAAACAGTGGTCTGTTAACTAGCATGATGAAGGTTAAGAATGGACTCATTTGGTGAACCTTGAAAAACATGTTTCAGAAAAATTCCTTCAGAGGCATTCTATTCTCCACTCTTAACTGAATCAAGTAAAAGAACCTAAGGAGGCCTGTACCCTTTATCCTAAGGGATGCAATTTAAATACTGCTGTGTCCAGCTGTAAACTCTGGAGAATTCTGTTACAAAGGACACAGAGATCATTTCCCACATTTAAATACATAGGTGATCTATATGGATGGCAGAATCTCGCCTCTGATGTCTAGGCATTTATTAATCTTGAATGAACCCTCCCTGAATCATAGTGTCAGAGCACCTTGAAAATGCTTGAGAACTGGGGTCTCATGAGCCTACAGAACAGGCTGGAAGACGTGTTCCACTAACACTTAGGTTTTGTTTTTTTTTTTGGCTTTACCCATTAATGCAGACAGCATGAGCATATAGTTTGGTATGATATACTATAGTGTAGTAAATAACACTATTAATAATAGCTTAGGCACTGTTCTGTATCAGGCGTCAGCAAATTTTTTTCCTAAAAAAACTCAGATAGTAAACATTTTAGGCTCTATGTGTCAAGAAGCAAAACTGAGGATATTATATAGGTACTTCTATATAATCATTTTCAAATGCAATTGTTTTAAACATGTAAAAAACATTCTTAGCTCGTGGGTCATAGACACACAGACAGCTGGTTGGATTTGATCCACTGATCATGGTTTGCCAATCCCCATTCTAAGCACTTTACATATATTAGCTCATTTAATCCTTACAATCACCTATAAAATAGGTACTACTGTAGCCCCATTTTGGGGATAAGGAAATGAAAGCAAAGAGAGGTTCGGTTACTTTCTGAGGTCAGACAGCTATATTCTGTTAGTGTAGTGTAAATAACAGAGCCTAGTACATTGCAGATTATCTTCTCTGCCTGCATATCCTTCTTTGTAAAAGCCCATAGACCACATTTCTGCCAACAGAAAAAGACACATGGATGGGAATGTCCCTCTTGTCAAACTCTCTTTCCGACATCGAGATGCTGGACCCCTGGAAAGCATGCTGGGGGCCACCTTACACAATGAAAGGATGAGTCAAGTCTCTTCTCTGTCCTTACCAACCTTTCATAAGTTCTCAGCCTCCTTTAACTTCATTTTCTCAGTTGTACAAAGAGTCAGGTCAGACAGTTGGTGACAGTCAAGCCAGAGAAAGCAAAGAGTAAAGAGGACTCTGTTCCCTGCAGCTGGCAGGCAGGAACTCTTGTTCCCTCTGCAAAATAATGAAACTTTTATCAAAGACCTACCAGTGCAAATAACAATACAACATTTATGTTTCCAGATGACACATCACATTTGTTCATCTTTATATAACCTGATGATTAGGGCAAAGCAGCAACTGAACCTAAGTCATCAATCAGTTTGTCTTTAGACCTTGCTGATAACATCAGCCCAATATTTGGGATAACTGATGCCATGCATTTATGCATGAAAGGAAAGACGAAGCTTTACTGCCTCTAAAAGGAAACATCAGAGACAGAAAACACAGAGAATGTTTTGGGTCCCAAGCCTCTGGCACCAGTGAAAGTCACTTATTGGCCAACATCCTGGAAATGGTAGATGCTTTTTCTGGCTAGTAGTGCAATGATTCTCTGATATTGGTGTCATTTTTCCTGGATCTTTAATCAGTCAAAAAAAAAATCAAGTGTAAATAGCTTTGTTATGTGTAGCCTGAAATCAGATGGTCGTTGGCTGAGTAATCATCACTCTGGGAACAGTTTAAAACATTAAGGACTTGGAAGTTTCCAGTACTCTAAACATCCCGTATTTGGCAAGGCCGGCAATGATGGTGCTGGTCAAATTATAGACAGTATTCTGGATATAATAAGGAGTTACCACACGTTCCATAAGAGGGTTTCAAATTGTTAATCATTTCAGTTATTAACTAGTATGACAAATGTCTCCTCTTAGCAAAAAGCAGGAGGTGTCAGTGTAGTACAAAACTCAATGACATATCCCTGTCCAAAGACATAATTAATATGAAAACTACACTAAAATCATGGATACTTTCAGAGTTCAGCTGATAACACAGGATTAGCAAAATATTGGGTTGTCGGAAAAGTCATGACGCGTTTTTGCAATGAAAAACAGAAAAAAATATGTCATGACTTTTCTGACAACCCAATAGATGGTTATACGATAAATGTGTGTGAGTGTTAGACCCATAGAATCGTATAAATCTGTTTTTTAGGTCAGAAACAGTTGAGTCTGGTTCAGCTTACTACAAATTGATAAATTTCTAATTTAACATATGGAATGTTTATTACAATTATGTACTTTGTTATGGGAATTTTTCTTTACTTGGATAATTTGATTCTATATATAGCCCTCTAACACCTAAAACAAGAACTGGAACCCCTCTGTCTCCCCTAAGAGAAGTCATGTTTGCTTTTTGAGGCAGTTTTGTGATGTTCCTGATGCTTGGTGGCAGCTGGCGCTGTGATAGGGGACAAATCAAAGCCAGTGAGGAGAACTGTGCACGTCCTTGCTGAGCACCCCCAGGAGCCACACTTCAGTCACGTGGCTTTTGGGGAGCGCGGCTCTCACATGCACAGCTGACTAGAACTTACCATTGGGAAATCCCAATCTCTGTGGCTGCCGCCTATGAAATTTGTATAGAGAATGGCAGAATGGGAAACTAAAAGCTCACAATTACATACTCAATTAAATTAATTTGAATAAATTATTATCCTAAATCTGATATTAATCAAATATGAATGAACAGATAATGCTTCTTCTATTCTGGGAGATAATAAGAACTTAAGTTAGATTTTTAAAGCACACAAGTTAAAGTTATTTTCGTACCGTTTAACAATAAATATTTATTAGATACCTACTCTGTCCCAGATTCTGACAGTCTCTTTCTGATGTGCCTTCTCTTTTCCTTTTCACCACTCATAAATAACAGGGCAGGGGTTAGAACCCAGGGTTTCTGAACCACACAGAGGATACCAAGGTGCCACATTTGCTTTGTGTCCTAGGAAATCTTTCTCAGGGCTGTGTAGTAGACATTATGTAATATGTTTTGTAAGAGGAACCAATTTGGTAAAACTGAGAACAGTTTGCTTTTCATTTATTTTGGAGCGATAGTGTGCAATTAAAATCTCCTACATTGAGCACAATGGGACTTTTCACTTAGGCAGTGAGTATAAGCAACTTCGATTGGGACTATCCAAAATGACTATTTTCTTAAGAAGGAGAAACAAGCCCAAGTTCATGATAATGCCCTCTGAACATTGCTAAACTGAGCCACCCAGTTTCACTTCCTTACTGAGAACCTGTGTCAAATTGAACACAAATATTTACCTAGATGTACTCGAAGTGGAACCCGAGAGTCTTTGCATGTGTGGATTCCCAGCCTGCTCCAAAGAGCCGGGTGACCACAATTTGGAAGTCATGATGCAGTGGTAATGACTATTAATTAAAACGTCAGTTAAATGTTCTGATTTAGTACTAAGTTACAGTTCATATAAATATTGGGTTGTTGGAAAAGTCATGACGTATTTATTCTATGTTTTTCATTGCAAAAATGCATCATGACTTTTCCGACAACCCAGTATATGAAGCATATAGAAAATACCTAGAAACAGGCCAGCAAGAATTTTGCTGATTTGTTTCACTTCACTATTATAATATTGGGATGCCCTTGAAATTCAACTTTTCTGGCTAAACTCTGCAAATACATGTTTGCATTTCCCCCCACATTCAGTATGAGGAGCAGTAATAGAAACTATGCTTATACCACAAGCCATAATTTCCTAAGTGTGCTGGGGGTGAGGTAGAAGCCTGGACAAAGCTTCAAAGAGCCTAAAAGTGGATGAGCTGCTACTTATCAGTGCTGGGGGAGACCTGGCCCAGCCATAGCCTCCAGAGGTCATAGACCCCTGACCAGCTCTGCTTGTTAGGATAGGTACACCTGCAGTGTTATACAGCTTGCACGATGGCATAAACCCCTGCCCCTCCTTTGAGTACCGGAATGCCAGCTACATAATTTGCAGGGCCCATGAAAGATGAAAATGCAGAGCATCTTGTTCAAAAGACAGGAAAACAGCTTTTTTTTTTTTTACATTATTATTTTTTTCTTTTAATTATTTTTTATTATGAAATACACATTTTTTAGAATTAGTTTCAGCTGTACAACAGTGCAATAGTTATACTTTTTACCCCTCAAAGTGACAACCCTCCTCCCCCAATCCACCACCCTACTTCCCCCCAATATCATACATATCTATTACAATTCCCTTGACTCCACTCCCACACTATACTCCACGTCCCATGAGGAAAACAGCTCTTACCTTTTTTTATGAGGTCTCTCAACCTCTTATAGTGTTTATTTTCTATTTAATATAGCACTCCCTTGGCATAGGGATACTCTCTAGATAAGTGCAAACCTTCATTGACATGGGGCTCCCCAACTGCTCCAACTTAGCACATGGGGTTTGCTTTTGCCTCCAGCTGTCCTCCCACCTGCACGCAGCCCCACGGGAAGGGGGTGGGGAGTCAGAAGGGGACAGCAGTCCCTGGGCAGAGGCAAGAGGAGTGGGCAGCCAAGAAACTGTCTCAGAGAGGCAATGACATGGCAAGAAGAGGGAGCATGTATGAAGCAGGCTCCAAGGCCCCATCTCATACTCTGTGGTCCCATTAGACAGCGCTTACAAAAAAAAAAAGCAAAGATAAAAATATTAAGAATTTCATGACGGTGACCACAGAACATTAAAGCCCAAGCATGGAGCCCTCCTGAGCCCAGAGTCTGGTACGGCCAAACGGGATGCCCATTAAGTCAGTCCTGAGTCCTGGATAAACCCTCAAGTCTTCCCACAGCACCTACTTGCTGAAGGTGAGCTCTTCAGTTTAGAAATGAATTGGTCATATGACAGTGGTTTACCTCAATAGTGAACAAAGACACACTGCCCACGAAGAGACTCCTAAAGCAGAAACACCAGCCAAGGACTCCCTGTGCTGCCAAGAAACAGCTCTCCTAGTGTTGAATTTAGTTTAGATAAAATGACTCAGGGATCTAATATCTTTGTCCCAGACTCAAGAATTTCAAACTAATCATTAGGGTGAACTTCTAAGTAGAAAAACTCTTTGAGATTTTTTTTGTTGACAAGCTAAAGGGAAGGTAATTAATTAATGAGAGTTCACTTAGATAATCAGCCCAGGAGCCACTAAATCATGAAAATCCAGACAAACAAACAAAAAAAGCATTATCAGCTGGGCCAAAAAAGCAGCTGGTCAGAAAAGCAGCTCTGGGGACCTAGAAAATAAGATCTAGGGAGAGAAAAATAAGGAAGAAAGGTACCTTGACAGTTAGCCATGAACTCTGCGCTAGAAATGGAACAAATTCCAGATAAGCTTAAAAAGAACAATCGTGGGTCTTGGCGTTTTCCAAGAGTTCACATGTCATCCTCAGTGGGTTATAAATCTCAAATATAACTCACAACTATTTTGACACTGAAGCTGCATAACTGGGGCATTAGGTTAAGTGCTTTGCATTGGCTATCACGCTTAATTGTCAAAACCACCCTTCATGAAATCTCATTTTGCAGGTGGGAAACCAGGGCTTAGAGAGAGCACCTTGCCCAGAGTTGCCCAGGTGGTCCACAGTGACAGCTGATGTGTGCCTATTATACAACAGTCCGCCTCCATGCCTGCACTCTTAGCCCCTACACTTCCTCACACTCCCAGCAATGGCTGCCTTGTATTCCCTCAAGGGGCACAAACAGCATCTGTTACAGCCCTATGTCCTGATTTTTTATTTGGAAATTGTTATCACTAGAGCAAACGAACTCTCTCTAGAGCAAAAGAACTCAGGCAATGCAGCTAATGAAAAGCAGCTAAAGGATGCAGCAGAAATCGTACAGCTCCTCCTCTTTTCCCACTTCCTTCTGATGTTAATCATTCCTCCTAGCTTTTCTAAGCCCCAACGTCCTATTTGTAAAATAAAAATAATAATGAAATCTTTCTCGTCGTATTGCTGTTAAGTACTAAAATCAGCAATATATGTAGATTGCTTAGCACATCCCTCAATAAGATTTTCCATTATTGAGATATGGTGTTCGTGTCACTGTTAGTGTTGAGAAAGAATGTGGAGTGAGCATGGGCAGACACTGCTGATATCTTTCCTTAGGAAGACCGAGAGTGTGAAAAAGCAGGGTGTTAAGGTGGGTCAGAGAGAATTACACATTTAGGACTTAATGATAATTAAAATTTGTGTTACAAATATCAAGAAGCACACCTGATATGCTTTATTTTCCAGTCTGTGCTTTCCTAATTCTCTGAAAATTCTTTCAGCAGCTCCTCATCCCACATAGAGCCAACTTCTTAGTCAGACAGGAAGGAATCTAAGGGAAGAACTCGATCTCAATGTCCTGGAATCCAAACGTTGCCAATTTATCTGGTCAAATTTATTTCTGAAAAATTTCACACTAATACTGACCACTTAACTGATTTATTTTATATTTTTGCTCTTTTGCTAACTATAAATGGATTAGGGTTTGAGTCTTGTTATTCACATATTTTAGGTGTAATTTTATGTAGAGTAAAAAGTCTGCCTTTTCTAATTCCTAGCACAGTCATACATAACAGAAAGTGTATAATAAAAGCTTAATTTACTTATTAGGCTAAATAACACTTTCTAACATTCTTTTAGGGAAGTCATTGTCTGGTCCCCATAAGTGTGACCTCTGTGAATTGAGAATTTTGGATCCCAAAGAGGAAACACATGCACCAGGAGGCCTAGCAAGAGCCCCATTGCACACTAAGCTACACCTGCTGCCTAAGCACTTCTGGCCACTCATGCCAAAGGACTGGCAGGTGAAAGGGGGGGATCTCCATCTTGGCAGGGGTAATCTACGCTGAACACCAATCATGAGTAGGAAGAGCTGCTGTTACCAAAACGGGCAGAGAGCATTATGTTTGGCACACTGGTGATCCAGTTGGGTTACTCCTAGTGTTCCTTTGCCCAAATATGGTACTCATTACCGTAACATCCATTATAAACGTAGCAGCTACAGCCTGAGAAGGGGCTTGAACCCCTTAGAGATGAGGGGTCTCCCACCAAGTAAGCCCCATAGACCAGCCATGTGGGACCAGAAGTGCTAGCTCAGGGTGAAGGGAGTTTAGCAAAGGAGAGAGAGAATGTAATTTGTGGCCTTGAAGCTAACTGCAATAGGAGGGACAGTAATTTGTCTCACTGACCGTCCTATAAATTTCCCTCTGCGGCCCACCAGAATCCTGTAGTAGTTGGCTCCAGAATTCACACAAAGTAAGCAGACAGACCCAACAGTACAAGGAAAGCACTGTCACGAGAGCAGTACCATCGTCATATCCTCCCTTCAAGATGGAAAGCTTTATTTTCCTGAGCTGGTGGGAAGATTGTTGTCTTTCACTCTCTTTGGGAATTGCCTCAGCTGAAAGGGCCCCCCTGTGCCAAGGTCATGTGCCCCTCTGGGCAGACCACACAGACCACATATGAAGACTAGTCAGTGCGAGTCAGGACAGCTTTGAAGGGCCATTCCAGTTTCAGAGCCCCCACGATGTAGGGAGAGGCCTTGTGGCGACTGCGTTTCAGCCAAACTTCTTCTGCCCTATTTTTCTTCCTCTTTAATCCCCACCTTCATAAACTTTCTGTGGGCTAAGCTCCATCTCAGAATTTGCTTCCTAGAGAATCCAACTCAGGGCACTCACAATTACTTAAACTAACAGTGAACACTTTATCTAGATATTCATATTCCTTCATCTTCAGGCCATAAGTTATCTGGTGGGTCAGACAGATATCAAGGAAGATGGTAGGCTTGATCTGCTTTGGCACTGCTATACAAATAAGAGCCAGCTACTAGCAGAAAGGACCTACTAGCAACAGGCTGAGAGTTTTTTTTTCTACAGGCCAAAATGAGGAGGTGGATTAGGCGCTCCCCACTTTAGGAACTGTGATAATAGGAGGTCTCACAGGACACCCTCAACAAAACCCCCTCATGTTTTATATTTACCCCTTCAGAGGACCAACATTCTCATGTCTACCACAGAGAAGGCATCACCTACTAGCCAGGATTGACCAAAGATGATACACATTTATACAAGAGAGGAGTATAGTTAGTGGTGTGTTGGCAAAAGTTTAATAATCAGCAATTAATTCAGAGGAGGAAAAATGCACTGAGTTATAATGCTTGCTTATTTCCATGGTATAAAGATTCCCACCATGGCTGATTTTAAGCTACCAATGTGACATCACTGATTGTGAAGTTGGAAATAAATGTGCATTAGCACACCATTACATGGTATTTCCACCATTCAAGTACAATACATGTAAATAACCTTAAGAGGATAGATAATAGTAAAACATAATAAAATAGGATGTGACAGGTTTCCAGTACTTATTACCTCTTTTAATTACAATTTATTTAATTATAATTTTATATAACATTTTTAATAATGGCATATTTAACAATTGGCCCATAAAATTCCTGAAAATTTAACCATCAGCTCTAACAACCTGGTATAGGCCAACTCCAGCACATCACCTGATGCAGGAGCAGGTAAGGAAAAAACTGCCCCTATTCTTTCATTCCTTTCACCAGTCACTAACACATAAAGCTAGAAGCAGAAAAAGAAGAAGAAGAGGAAGAAAATAAATCCATGTCCCCTCCCTCCGGCCAGAGAGAGATGGACACTGTTCCAGTTATCTACGGTTGAATAATAAACCACTTCAAAGTGTAGTAGCTTTTCTCTCATGGATCAGAGGTCGGCTGGGCTCATCTGGGTGGTTCTTCTGTTCCATGAAGAGTTAGCTGGAGCTGCAATCACCTGGCGCCTTGACCAGGCTTCCATGCCCAAGATGGACTCTTTACATGTTTGGCCCTTGACAGAGAGACAGCTTGAAGACAGGGCTCAGGTAGGACTATGGAATGGCTGGGCCTCCCTTTCTCTCCATGTGGTCTCTCTACATGATATGTTGACATGCCAGATTTTTACATGAAGGCTCAGGGCTTCTAAAAGTGCAACATAAGATGTTGCGAGGCCTTCTTATGACTTAGGCTCAGAGCTGGCACAGCATCCTTTCCACTGGTTAATCTGAGTCATAGGCCCAGCTCAGATTCAACATGGGAGGGGACAAAGGGCATGGTTCATAGGCCATCTTTGGAGACTAGCTACCACAGAATGGGGATGTCTGGGAGATAAGAAGGAGATAAGGTTTAAATTAGATTCAAAATTAGAGGTTTGCATTTGAGATTGGACTAGATTGAGGTTTTTTTGTTTTTGTTTTCAAATTGGGGAGTTGGGGGAGGGGAACAATGTTGGGGAATTGGGGAGGAGGACCAGCCAAGTTGTTGTTCTTCAGTCTTAGTTGTGGAGGGTGCCAGTCGCATTCTGGCTGCCCGTCAGCAGCTCTGGTCTCCAAGCTCAAGGTGCTGTACTACAATCTTAGTTGAGGGTGGGCGTAGCAACCATACCATGTGGGAGTCAAACTGGCAGCCTTGTTAAGAGAGCATGCTCTATCCATTGAACCATCCTGGTGGTAGCTCAGCTCAATGTGCTAAGTGCAGTCTTAGTTGCCGGCGGGTATAGCCCACCATCGAACAGGCAGTCTTGTTATTAGGAGCATGTGCTCTCACCAGCTGAGTCATCCTGCCACTTATTGGCAGCTCAGTGGCAGCTCAGCTCGGGTGCAGTGTCACTGGCCCATGTGGAAGTTGAACCTGTTGCTCAGAGCTCACGCTCTTAAGCTAACTCTTAACCAACTGAGCCACTCAGCTGGCCCCAAGATTGAGGTATTTTGTTTTTGTTTTTGTTTTAAAGATTTTTATTGGAGAATTGGGGGAAGGGGAACAGACAAGTTGCTGTTGTTTTGTTCTTCAGTCTAGTTGTGGAGGACGTTGCTTCACTGGCCCAAGTTGGCACCATCATTGCGCTCTTCCTGGGTGAGGCAGATCAGTTGCCTGCTTCTGGATGGCCGCTCACACTGGCTGCTGGCTACACACAGTAGCCCATGGCAACCCACTGCAGCCTATGCTGTCGCTGGCGACTCATGGCAGCCCAGCTCCAGGTTGAGCTGTTGTTCAGCATCTTAGCTGTAGAGGGCAGTGTCACTGGCCCTCATATGTGGGATCTGAACTGGGGCCCTCTGGCATCCCAAGCCAGCTCTTAACCAATGCGCCACTCGGCCGGCCCCAAGATTCAGTTTTTAAGCAATTGAAAGTGACAGGAAATTATGGGTTCCCGACAAAAATGTTATGGGTGGGAAAGAAATATTTGACATAACTGTTTGAGAGCTTTTGAAATAATATAACTATATATATATATATATATGTGTGTGTGTGTATATATATATATATACATACACACATACATATATATACACATATGTATGTGTATATATGTATATATATACATATGTATGTGTATATATGTATATATACATGAATGTATTCAGTTGAAACTTATCAACAAGCCAACTACATAAGACTGTACAAATATTAGTGATGATTATGAATTAAGAAAATTAATGTTTTCAACTAGCAATTAAAATTGAGGTAAATATTTACAGGTATTTTCTTTATCTGAGTCTGTGTTCACTCTCACTTTTAAGAATGAACATCTTAATTTCTATCTGAACAGTGCAATCTGATAACTATTTTGCATTTATTTCATTTTTATCATACATTTTAGTTTAAAACTCAGCATGTGACACCCTCCATAGATCTTTGCAATTTTTTCAAATGTCGAAATTATGGAAAAAATAAAGTGTTTCCTGCTACACACCCACATTCTGCTCAGTTTTGAACAGATTAGAAAAACGCTTGGAATTAACAATATCTGTTAAATACATTCCTAGAGCTAAACAGCACATTGGAGTACACTTTTAAAGCATCATTGGGGATAACATACTGATAAAAATTTTATCTGTAGTGGTAACATATTTGCTTAGTTATTTACAGTTTAAGAAACACATTTGGGTATATTATTGTATTCTAGCCTTGAGCCACATTGAGAGGTAGGTATTATTGCCTGGATATTGAGGAAAGTAAGCCAGGGCCTAGAGAAATTAAGCAACTTGCTCTACAGCTGTAGCTGCAAATACCTAAACCCAAGTCTTCAGGCTTCAAATTAATAAGCAAGCTAATTTTTTTCCTAATCGAATGACCTCCTATCATCTTCCTAAAAGCTAAACCTTCCTTTCTCCAGAAAGATCTACTTTGAAAGAACATTATAATTATAGACTATGGGAACACCATTGAGTCCTAACTCCTATAATAAGGTTATCCTAACTTGGGCAGTATTTCCCTTGACTCTTAACCCTTATGTTATTGCCAAAGCCCTGGATTTTCTGCTGCCTCTGTAGGACAGTGTTGCTCTAATCGAGGAAGGCAGGTCATACAGAGCAGGAAGGACTCTGACAAAGAGGACCCTTTCAGTAGGATCTAGAGGGTCAGGGTCTCTGAAAAGCCTGGATGAATAACAGTGTTTAATTCAAGTGTAGCTTCTTGAGCTGAGACGTGGCTGTAGGCGTACATTTCTGCATGAAACAGTCATTTCAGAAAAGTATGCTACAAAGTACACCCTGTTGTAAGAATTAGCTTTTTGGCCAACTTTTTAATTAGCATCAAAGTTTCTTAATGGGAGATTGCATAATAATTAAAACCACGAGCATTGAAGTGAGACTTGAGTTGAAACATTGGTTTTATTACGTATTGTATGTGTGGTCAGTCAAAAGCCACCTAACTCTGTAAATTCCAGTTTCTCTTCTTAAAACAAAATAAGGATGGGTCATTAGTTGGATTAACTTAATTGTGTATGTTAAAATGGAGAATGCAGTACAGTTTACAGTAAATATAAATGAGAGCTTTTTTCCAGCTTATAACTCTATATCCAAATATTTCTTTCACTTTTTCCATCACTTAACTTTTCTAGTCTGTCTTCAGGCAACATACATAACATTGCCTGTATGGATGGATATTACAAGGTCTAAAGACAACCTTTTACAAAAACACAGTAAGTGGATGTGATATGAAAATCACCTCAAATTTACTTACCACTCTTGTTTGCTTTTCTTATGACAAAGATCTTTTTTACCACTAGCAACAAGATTTAAAATGAAAATGTGGCCTCCTGTTACTTAGTCTCAGAAGATAAAACAACTAATTAACAGTAAGGTATAAATGATTGATATACAATTTTTTGAGGATAAGTTTGATGAGATATTGGGGACCAAAGAAAAACACAAGATCTATAAAACTTGAAACAATGGACTTATTACATGGGAAAAGAAGAAAAACTTTTACTGTATTTATTCCTGTGTTTTAATGTGTCGTGAATCCATTGAAATTGTTCCAAAAAGCCTTAGTTAGGACCGATATACTCTCTGATGGAAATGTGGTGTCACAAAATTCCGTCAGTTATTTATTAAGCACTGGGTGCCAGGGACTGTTCTTGGAGGAAAAGCAACAGAAAAGACTATACAGCTCCTGACTTCAAGAAGTTTTCTTCTGATGGGAGGGTGAACTATGCAACAGATAATTACTATAAACACAGGAAAACACTAGAATAAATGTTATTTTGTGTGCTTTGAGACATTAACTTTAAACTTTGATCTAATTCACTTTTTTTTTCAAATTACACAGGAAAAATAAAAATTCACTATTTTTACTATGCACTTTTATTCCATTATGTGTTTGAAACAGTTGTGTTTTTAAAATTAGGCTTATCTCAATTCAAGCACTAAATTTGCTAGTTTTCTTCCTGAAGGTTTTCTTCATTTCCCCTTTATTTCCAATAAGGTTTTTATGTCACTGCAAGAGGAATAATTTCCTTTACAGAGCAGCCATGAGTATAAACGCCTTCAAATTGATCCTCTTTTTAAATTCTCCCTATATATCCAGATGCAATCATTTCTCCTGCAAAAAACTTAGGTTGACCAGAAACTACTGTAAGAATGTTAAATTTTAAACACTAAAGAATAAATAGAAACATAAACACTATAGCACAAGTTTTCTAGATAAAATTGATGTTGACACCAATGTTCCAGTAAGGAGATGCTTTAAGCTTTAAAAAGATAAAAGAATGAAAGAAAACAACAATAGTAATTATAGACACATACCTAGGTGTTGTTGAGGAATATTTGGAATCAAGATCTCTGGTCCACTTTTATGTATCACTCTCTCTTTGTGTAATGCCAATGCGTCATTCATATTTCTGTGATTTGCTATGCTGCTTTAATATTTACCGAGTGCTTATCACACACAAAGCACAATCCTTGAAGGTGAGATAACACATCCACCTCAGAGTTTGTTCTCTCTCTACCTTTGTAAACTTACACCACAAACTCCAAGAAGGTAGGAGGTGATGCTGGTCAGTCCAGTGTTGGTGTGAGAGTAACCTTGATCTTGACCACTTAATGGATGAGGTGAACTCTGAAGTGAGTTATGCAGGAGAGAAACAGTTACCAACAAATAAGAAAAGATCTTATCTTCCCAGACAAGATTTAGGGCAGGAGTCAGGGTTAATGAAGACATTTAGTGCTGAAGGGAAGAAAATGCTAGTCAGCTTTGACAGGGAGCTCAAGACTTCCCCTTCCTTGTTACTATGTTACTTTTTCTGCTGGTTTGTAGGGCCTGCCAGTAACAGGCCTTCTGCAGAGGGCAGAATACTTCACATGTTTTGGGAAGCATATGAGGCCCCATACTGTGCCCTTGTAGGGTCTGTCTCTTTTTGACTCTTCCTCTCTTAAGACTGACAATCACTTTTTATGGCTTTGTTTTTCCCTCCGAAAGTCCTTACGCTGAGCAGGCTTGGGGTGAATAGCTTAGATTCAACTCTAGCTTTCAGAGAGAAATATCCTACCCTTCTCTTAGGTTCTTTCTTTTTAGGTCCTTCTTTCTATGCTGCCCCCATGTCCGGAAACCCAGAAACTACAGGGCAGGGCTAGGAAAAAGGGACCAGACGTGTGCTGGGCCTATTTTTAAGGAAGGCCACAGATCAGTCTAGAGCCTCTCCAGGAGAGAAAGACTTGTTCCCCCAGTTGCTGATAATGTTAATCATCTTTCATCGTCAACTGTCTGGGGATTGCCTTACCAAAGAAAGTAGCCGCCTTGCTCAAAGTTATACCTCCTACCAGGGACAGCTCACATTCGCAGCAACTCATCTCTGAAAGACGTCCTAGCTCCAGAGCTCCCCCTGGGTCAGCAGAGGCCTGCTTTTAGCTCACCTCCCTCTGCCCAGTCCTGCTGCCTCCTCATCTCCTTGGCAGCCCAGTGGCACTCCTTCGTGAAAGTCCTGCTCATGTTATTTGTAAGTAGTAACCATTCTTAGCTTGCAAGCTGTACAAAAGCAGGCAACAAGCTAGATTTGGCCCATGGGCTGTAGTTTTACCAGCACGTGCTCTAGAACCACTCTTGTAAATTCGGTCAGCTTTGGGAGCCTTCATATACACTTATGTCATGTGATGCTCATTTCCAAAGTTACAATGTTTAGAATAAAAATGCTTTCATGTAAATCATTGATAGGCAAATCAACAATGCCTCCAACAAAGAAATTTTATGCAAAACCACTCACAAGAACAAAACTACTCCCACTCTCCTTGCTGTATCTTTCCATGAAATAAAAGGAAGATTATGTTTTGTTGGTGTGTGAGGGCCAAACATTCTTGAAGTGACATGTAAAAGTCACTTGGCAAAGAAAAACATTATTTAACAATTAGATGTGAAAGTTTGGAGCTGTGATAAAGGGTGGTTGGCTACAGTTTCCTCACTTTGAGTTTCATGGAATCTGGCAGCAGTCTTCCCGAAAGAAGGCACAATATCACATTCATTCGTAATTTACATTGAAAAGGAAGGGCATGGAAATGATGCCCCAGACTCGTTCTTCAAGAAGACCTCATGTGTATCAGCTCAGCTGCTATTGTGACTTCAGGCCATTGTGCCACTGCCCTATTCTTCAGCCATTCTATAGTAATGAAAATGGACATTACACCCCTGAGGCCCTCCGTCTTCCATCTCCAAGTGGTAGAAGAACCAGCAACAGAGATTGTCACCTTAAGGGCAGAATACTGAAGAGTGTTCACGGAATGAAGTATTGTGAGAGAATAAATGAGGAACTCAGAAAAGATAGTAAAATGGAATTATCCTCCACTTTGATTTTGTTGTTTATCTCCTGCGCAGGCTTCAGTGTAAACTATGGACAGAAAAAAAAAATTTTAATGGCTTATTTGATGTGAATACCTAGTCAAAGTTGACCTTATGAAAAGAGACTCTATTTTTAGTTTTCAAATTCTAATTAACTTCATACCAAATAACTGATTTTTTTTTCCTAGAGTACAGGAGTCAGACTATTGCATTCTAAATTCAAATGAATATTTCCCAGAGGAGAGTATCTAGAATAGGAATGGGATGTGATTCATGCCTTTCTTTTTCCCTCTTCTTTCTTGTAGGTGTAATCTTTTGAGAGGAATTCACTGTTGATTCTATAATGATATCTGAAGGAAAATCAGTGAGGCTAGAGTAAGTCTGATTTTTCTAACCATAAACACTATCAGTTAGAGCTGGAAATAACTTTGGGAAACCATGGCCATAAAGACTATGGTTAAACTAAAAATAACATGATACAATTTGAAGGGGGTGGATAACTGTGGTTCAGACAAGAGTTTTTCCTTTATTGCAGGTTTTCAGGCAGAGGTCACTATGAAGTCAATCATTGTGGTTTCTGACAAGCCTTCTTGTAGTGCATAGATCCGAAACGTGATCTTCTTCTCTTATTTTATTTCTTATCCAAGTAAATCTCCCTCAGATTTGCTTTTTTTTCCTGGGGTACCTGATTTGACACCGTCTTCATTTCAGGCTAAAAGATGGAATGACAGGGCAAGTGGAGGAACCAGGAGGGAGGAGTTAGAGCTGGCCATCAGATAGGATATTCTCTTAAAAATGGCACCTCAACTTCTTTGTCACCAGGGCTCATGGCCACCCGCAGGTAGCTCAGAGCCAAGGGATGGTAGGATTCATCTACTTCTGGGCTAAGCTGTCTGTATGAAAACACCAGAGTCACTGAGTAAATTTCATTCCAGCCAGTGCTGGCTGGCACGTAAACCCTTACAACTCAGCAGTGTTTTGTACTGTTTTACAAATCAACTGTTTCCTCATGACGTAACCCAAATTTGTTTTATTAAAGGGAAAAAGGAATCTTTGTAAAAGAATCAAACTACAAAATGGCACTTGGTACCACTCTATCACACATCACTGAGAATTTCAAACTTGAATTGAGTAACCGTCCTTTAATGGGAAAGGGGACATGATTTGAAGTGGTGATATTGCCTGATCATTCCACCTGTAAAGTCAAGATATAAAAGAAATGGTGAAAAATACAGGAGAAAGGCGAGTTACAGAGTAACCCAGAAGGTTGCAAAACAGAAGTCAGATGCTCCTGAACTCTGTGCTGTCTTGCTTCCACGTTCTCAGGGGAACACAGAACTCTCACTGGGGCAAGACGCTGCTCTGCAGGACCCGTCTTCTCTTCTTTCTTACTAATTGTTTGGGGAAAACTGTGTGTCTAGTCTAAACAGACACACACACACACACACACACACACACACACACAGTATTTTCCAACTTCCCTTATAGCTCAAGATGTCTAGGCGACACGGTTCTGTTCAATGAGCTGTAAGTGGTGGTTGGTAGTGGGTGGGTTCCTGGGAACTCTTGTTTAAAGGGAGCAAACTCAGTAGCCGGTGCCTCTTTCCCTTTCCGTTTCCCAAGACTCGTCCTTTGTGATGTGGAGACTCTGTTTTTAGACATTACGTATCTCTGTGAGGAGAAATGACCTGGTATGATGGTATATGAGGAGGAATGTTTGAGTGTAAGACCTAAGACAGAGATACTATGTAGGGGCTATTGCATATAATTCAATAAAGAAATTGAATTATAGTCACGGAACAAAAACAAAGGTGAGAAAGATAAAAATAGAGATATTTGTAGGTTTGACATTGGAAAGGATCGTAATGGAAAGGAATCTGAAAAATTCACAGGACTCCTGATGCTTATACCAATTGAGGTAAATAAGTCGTAATTCAACAGAATAAAAGGCTTTGTAAACAAATATATTTGTACTAGTATCTATAAGCATAAATTTATAAATGACCAAAATGTTCAATGATAGTGAAATGGGTAAATAAACTATGATGAGAATGAAGAGTATCGTTTCATGATATGACTATATACTTAGATTTAGAAAAACAAGAATTCCATTATAAAACCTAAGGCCCACTCCCTTCCCTAGTTCATGTGATTGTCTTCACCTCTCTATTATTGTTGAGGCCAAGGTTGCTAGACCTGGCAGGGTTTCTAGAAACCTGGGAAGGATGTGAGGGTGAGGCATGGTTTGCCAATGGCTAGAAAGTTCAGGTCGAGAGTGATCTGAAAGGCTGGTCCAGCAGAGCATCCAACCCAAGACATCACTCCAGGAAAGCTGGTCATGGAGAGAGGCAGGGCCTGAGCATGTCAGGTCAGCTGAGCTCCAAGGCAGACCCTGAAGAGAGTCACTAAAGAGTTTTTATGGAAGGTCTTTGGCCTCACTTATAGGTGAGGAGGGCAGAGCTAAGGACTCAGAACTGGTATGAACAATTACAGTTTCTCAACCCAGGAAATGAGATAGGGAATTCACTAAGCACTCACATGCTTTACTCATACTTCGGTACAATTCATTTCCAGTGGGCATAACTACACCAGCTGAGGCGTGGGATAGGCATTATGCCGAAGACAGCATAACTTTATCTTGACATTGTGCCAACCCCAGAGACTCTACTTTCCATGGCACTGAAAGAAAGATATTAGCAAAGACCAGATAAACTGAAGTCCTTTATGCAACCATACTTTTTTTTATACTGTATTCCAGCCAATAAGCACATACATAAAATACATTTTTGTATTTTATATTTTTAGCAACAAAATAAGGACTTCCAGGATAGTGCTGTGCATGCCAAGGGTTCTGTGGTATAATTTTTGTGTGGGTATTGTACATTTGGTGTTTAAAACTCTTAAGGGATCTATGTTTGCCTGCTACGAGAAGGAGGATGTGGTTAGTTATGCAACTGTTCACTGTAATGTAAGAGGACCCGTGGTGTGCAGGAAAGAGTCCTGGATTTGAAGACAGACCAGTGCAACTTTACTGGCTGTGTGACCTCAGGAAAGTCATTCTGTCTGAGCCCCAGTTTCCTCTTCTGTAAAATGAGACTAATAGCATCTTTTTCAGCTTTCAGAATTTGTGTGATGACCATGAGATATTAAAAATAAAAATCTTTATCTATAAAAAAATATATAACTCTATAGCATAGTATATAAGATAATATTAAAATAATGTAGTGAAACCTGTTCCTGCCTGTTACAGATACTCCCATACACTACAGGTAGACCCAGGATCAATATAACATGTAAATACTAATGATTCACAAACCTATACATCTAGCCAAAATTGCTTCCAAGTTTAAGGTCTTATCTGGATATCGCACAAGCCTCAAACTCAACATAGCAAAAACTTAACTCAGAGTCCATCCCTCCTCCTGTTTTCTTTTTCTTAATGAATGATATCACTATCCATCCAATGTCACAAACCAGCAACTTGGGAAGGGAGCTGTTATGGGCTCTCCACCCCCTTGCCTGGTCCCACTCCATCATTTACTTCTAAATTCTGTTGACAGAAGTATTTGTATCCACCCCCATCATCACTTCCTTAGTTCACTTCTCACTTCCTCTAACTGGCCATCTTGCCTCTGTTTATGACTCTTCCAGTAGGTTACCCATACTATTGCAAACAATATCTTTCTAAAGGTTAAATCCAGTCAGAACACACTCCTACAATTCTCCAGTCTTTCCATGGTTGTCAATATGAACCCAAGCCCTGTGGCAAAGCTCACTAAGTGTGATTGGACCCACCTCCACCGAGAGCCCTGTTCTCATATCTCTCCCTCTGCTCCAGAATGCAGACACACTGACCTGCATTGCAGTTCCCTGAGTGTGCAGCCATCTTCCCATCTCTATGGATTGTCAATGCTGTTCCTGCAATGATTTTCCTATTTAGCTTACTCTTACAGGTCTTTGCGGCTCAATTTAAATACCACCTCTTCCAGCAAATCTCCACCTCGCACAACTCCTAACCTACATACACACCAACTTAGGGTTTCCATCCCCATGGCCATAGTCTCCCATAACACTTTTCATATTCTAATTTTTCTTCTCCGTTTTCACTACCAGATAAGCCCTTTGAAGGCAAGTACTAAGACTTACATTGTTTCCTTGCCAAGAGCTTGTTTTGTGTTTGGCATACTCTTGACCCTAGCCAGCTGTGAAAGTTGAAGCGATCCACCCAAAAGGAACCTTCTTTAGACTTCCTACCCAGATAGGAGAACGGTCTCTTTAATTAGTCATGACCTTGAGGCTGTCCAGCAGATGGAAAAAAAAATAGTTCAGTTGTTTAATTATAGGCCCTCTCTTATATCAGTGACATTTTAAAGGAAGGTTCACAACCATCTGGTTATTCTTTAAATATGAGCTTGAAAAGCAGCCATAGAAAGCTAAGGAAGGTTCCTTTTGTTAGGCTAAAGGCCAGAAGAGAAGTCAATGTGAAAGTTTTTTCCCAAGGCCCAGAACAAAGGCACTTCAAATTGGAAAGGCAACTCCAAGGGAATCAGAAGGGCCAAAGAGAGATCATTCCCTGGTGTGCTCAGGCCCTCTATTTATCACCGGGAAAGAACTTCCTCCCAGCAATGTGAGCTAATACAGTGCCCTTCACTTGACCTATCACTGCAGGTGATGCAGAAAAAGAGAATGGAAGCTTTGAACACTTCCCTACAAATCTACTCCTTGCTTTACAAATTTTAGGAACCAACTTGACCACAATTCCTTCCTTAAAAACAAGTACACACTTCACTAAAATAGTGATTTAAATAGTGGTAACACTTGATGTGCCCAGGTACTACATAGAAATGCCAGGAGATGTGTTCCCTCCACATTACATCTTGTTGTCTAAGAAGCCACTTTTACCTTACAAGTGGCTATCTGCCCTTTTCTCTCTCCCCCCCCTTTCCTCTGTCTCCCTCTGTCTCCCTCTCCTCTCTCTCTTCTCTCTCTCTCCGTCACTCATATGAGTATCCTGGTGTCAGAAGCCACATAAAAATCGTTTGGAAAGTGAATGGCCATTCTCCCATTTTACTTTAGTAGAATGGACTGATAACTTGCTTAAATCAACCAAAAAATAGGAAGTGAGGGGAAATTGGTCAACTTTTTGGACTGTAGTATGTTTTACTTTTCCTGCTCTGTCAGTGGTATTTCAGACAGATAGAAGAATGGAGATGCAAACCAACACATACATGTCCTTCATCAAAAGTATACAAATTAGAAAAAGTCTGAATTCAAATTTCCTAATAGATGATCCAACAAGTCTTGTGTTTGAACTTGCATTTATCCCACCTATTCTTAAAATTCAGTCACTGTTTATTATGTAAGTGACTGTCCTATGTAAGTATCCTGTGAGGAAAACAAAATGAAACAAAATTCACATCCACAGGAAATGCTCTTTTAACTTCAGTATCACAGACCATACATAGATCCATTCAGGCTTTGCAAACCTTTCAGAATCATGAATATTTGAGTAAATTTGCTTAATTTTTAGTAATAAAAACATGAAGTTATTTTTTTCCATGATTAACAAATAGCATCTAAGAACTTGCATTAATTCCATTTATTTCACAGACACCAAATTTGTTTTGATTTATATTCATTTTTAAATTATCTTCACTTCAAGCAGTGATTTGCTGAAATTTGATAGTCTCTGTGGTTTTACAAATCACCCTAGGAAATGGTTCCTCACGAATTTGCTGGGCTTCTTAATAAGTGTACATGATTAATGACCATTAAGGGTTATTAAGACCTTAACATGATAAATATTAAATGTCCATTGTGGTAATTACTGGCTCTTATTCAGAGTCATTTTCTTCAGTAAGAGATTCTGTGAAAGGTCTCTGGAGAAAAACAAAAATATCAGAGACAGACCTGCCTCTTAATAGAAGCCCAAGCTTCAAATTCTGATTCTCATTGAACAGTTTTCCCATTCCGGCCACCCCAGTAGGAGGGAACATATGGAGCAGAGCTTAGCAGAGAATCAACGGGCAGCCTCTCGAGTTTTTTTTTTTTTTTTTTGGTTTGGTTTTTATTTGTTCTGTATTCTAGCTTTATTCTCAGATTTAAGTAGGAACCATGAGGTGAAAATGAGAGGAAAGGATATTTTCTGCCTGTGAATTTTCTTAGATGATGAAATGTTCACCTTCCATTGCAAGGACACAAAAGAAACAACATGCTAACAAAATAATAGTACTGCGCCTGCTCCTTTGCATTTCAGAAACCCTGTCCTTCTAAAGTTCGAGTGTTAAGCACATACCCAGTTTTCTTTGGGATGCTGCAAACCAACAATGACCCTTTTCAAACTGAGGGAAACCCAAGAGCCACAAAAAGACAGGCATTATTTTTGCCGTTCACTTAATAACATTTCAAGGGATTGATGTGGACAAGATTGGGGAGCAGATTGTAAGAAGATATCAGCAGAGTCTCGTCTTTCCTCAGAACTTACCCAGCATCTTAAGCCAAGTTTGCCAGGGTCCAGTCAATTTAAGGAAATGCATTATCACATCTCTTTCATTCAGAAAAGAACATACAACTTAGAGCCAACCAGGAAGAGTTAGAGAGTTTCAATAAAGAGAGAGTTTCAAAATCTCTGTTCTTAAGATCATATTAGACACATGTTCTAATTCTAATATCTCGAAGAAGAAAAAGAAGAAAGGGCAGATGTCAGAGAAGGAAGTAACTTCACTGAAACCTGGGATTTCAATGCACAGTCACTGCACACAGGCTGCGCTTCAACTCCCAATATGATTTCCCTTCTCCTGAATGTGCAAACCAGGAATCAAATCCAAGGTCAGAATGTTATGAGTACAGTTTAGAATGAGAAGTCCAGTTTCTGGGTCGCTTTCTGGAAGATGTTTTCAGGAAAACTTTTTTTCAGCATTACTCACTTCTAAGAGCTTGAGATTTGACTCTGATTTATACAGATCATGAAACCAGAACTAGCTCAGAATCATGACACAGGAAAGTCCTAAGCTCCTTGGGATAAATTAAGAAATGGACATTTCCCAACCAGTTGTAGAATCAAAGTTCACTTCTAAGACATCCATGGGAACTCAATATATTTTCCAGTAGAAATATGTTAAACCAGCCCACCACAGCCAATAGCACTCATCACATAGTGCTATTGCTAACAACATTCTAGAACCTAATCACAAGTCTCCAATAGGGTTACCAGAACCACCACCTTCTCTCTTTCCCCAGTTCAGTGGCGAGAGCTTCCCCCCTCTTCCAACTCCAACCCCGCTGAACAACAGGAGGATGGTTCGAGTGTGTGGCTAACCAGTCCCACCCGGTCAAGGCTAGTGTGGGGATGCAGAGGGACTTGGCTTTTGTGAGGCACTCAGTATCTGTAGGGTGGGGCTTGGCTGAGTAGAAGCCTCCAGCAAAGGAGGAGGAGCACACGAAAGCCTCCAGATGCAAGAATCATAGAGCCAAGCCCTGGTGAGAGCTTCAACTAGGATTCTACAGGACACAGCTCCACTGGGTCTGCTGGAGGAAGGAGGAGGACTTAGGTGGGGAGAACCAATAGGGAAGGGAAGGAGAGCCAAGTAGTGAAACAGAGGTTTTAAGGGCAGTTACTTTCTTTTATAATGGTTGCAGCAGAGCCTATTTTGGAAGTCCAAGTTGAATAGCAGCCATCAAGATTCTCCATTGTTGTCTTTTCTTGTGGTGGTCCCTTTAAATTAACCTTAATGATCTGCGGTTCAGACCCACAACTCATCTGGTACTATCTCAGACCCTGCTCTGATAACCATGTCCTTGACCTTCACCTAGAATAGGACGTTATATCTTAACACAATGTCAGTATTTATCCTTGGACTCAAGTACCAGAGAGGCAGCTCAGAGATACTTCTGTTGTCAGAGTTGACTAGATTAGACCCTGGTCAATTTGTAAGAACATATTCTAGAGTGAAACCTTTATATCTCTGGTCAGGTCTATGCAAAGATTTCTCTGTTTTTCCTTTCAAATACTGAAGACCCACTATGTGCTGGACTTCCTTGTGTCTTGGGAAACAAGAATAAATGCTAACAGTGGTAGGTGGACTGCTCTGTGACAACACACCTTACCTAATGTGGTAACTATTACAGAAGCAGTTGGAATCAAATGCTATTGGACCAAAAGGAGGGTGTGAGTAATTCTTCCCATTCCAGTGTTAAAGAGACATAAAACAGGGCTGAGCTGGATTTGAAGCCTCTCAGGCAGCCAGTGAGTGCAAACTAATAGAACATATTTTGGAGGTACAACAGGCATGTGTCTAGGTTATCCTGCAGCCACCAAGGTTAAAGTAATCACAATTCCCTGTCTAATTTGGACTCATTGACAATTAATTAAAACAGATTCCCCCATATGCCCACTCACCTGCCTCTGAGCCACATGGTTTTCCTTCCCACCTCCAACCTGCAGGTGATCTCATTTGGAGGATGCCATGTGACAGGAAGTCTATTTTTGAGAGTGGAGGACAAGAGCAGGCACAGTTGGGCCTGTTGGGTTAAGCCCTGACAACTCTGCCCCCTGGGCTTTCTTTTCTGGTTGACTCTGATTCCAGCACTTAGAAGGTGTGTGAATTGGGCTGCTTATTTTAACCTCTTTGTGGATCAATTACTTCATCGTAAAAATGGTAATTGACCGACCTTGCAGATTTGCTATGAGAACTAAACTGTTTAATGCATGGAAAATGGGTGGCACACTGCCTGGTGGAAAAAGGGCGTTAAATAACTGGAAACTGCTCCCTAGAGGCTGCCCTGGGGGAAGAAATATGAAGGTGGCTTCCTCTGTGATTCTCGGAAGCACCATCCCTCACAGCTCATGTTTC
Source organism: Hipposideros armiger (assembly GCF_001890085.2). Classification (NCBI taxonomy): domain Eukaryota; kingdom Metazoa; phylum Chordata; class Mammalia; order Chiroptera; family Hipposideridae; genus Hipposideros; species Hipposideros armiger. Next base: position 2,598,154 of record NW_017731519.1, on the reverse strand, counting down.
AGGGCCTGTAGTACCCCCCTCTTTGAACCCCAGAGAGCCTGCCATTTGTGTTTATGAAATTACTGATCAGGACTTGTCCACAGTGTCTAGAATCTGATACCAGGAAATGTCACCAGATGTTGTCTTCCTTTGCTTGTGAGTCTTAAGGATTTCCAGCGTCTAAACACCCTTCCTTGCGACCTGCTGCCACCGTCAGGGCAGTGCTCCCTGCAGGTTCCATGTGTACCAGCCAGAGCAAGGGGCATAGCTTTCCTTTCTGTTTCCCACAGGCTGGTCTGGTGTTCCATCCAGCACCACTTAAGGACTGTAGCAAGGGAAGGTCTTTCTTTCCTCTGCTGCGACTGAATCCACAGGCGGTGGGATGAAGTGGTTGTGATGGAACAATATGTGAAGAGAATAGTTTGTGGAGTGTTTTCCCCTCCCTGTATTGTTTTCCTTTCCCCACTTTCAACAGGAAAGCAGGCTCGATCTGATCTTACTGTCTTGAGGCAGCAGGCAGTGGCTCTGACTGTGTTTTGGAGGACCGAGGAGGGCAGAGGCGTCTTGCAAGTCTCTCCTGATTTTGATTTCTAAAAGTCCAAGCCTTTCTGAAAACATAGGCCTTTGAAAGAAGTGAAAGGCAAAGGTTACAAAGAGAATTATCTTGAAGAAATAAGGGTTGCCCAGGCTTTCCTCTCATTTCCTGACTTCCCTTCCAAACTAGAAATAGAGACTCAGGCAGGAGGAGAAGAGGAGAGAGAGCAAGGCCTTTGGGGCCTGTATTAGTTTTCTATTGCTGCATAACCAATTACCACAAACCCAGCAGCTGAAAACACCATTTATGACCTCCCAGTTCTATAGATCCAGCGTGTTCTACCGTTCTACAGTTCACAGATCCATAGGCCCAGTATGGTGTGGCTGGGTCTCTGCTCAGAGTATCACATGACTGAAAGCAGAGTGTCAGCCAGGCTGAGATCCTGTCTGAAGGCTCTGGGACAAATCCGCTCCCAAGCTCATTCAGGTTGGCAGAGCTGTTTCTTGCGGTTGTAAGGCTGAGGCCCATGTTTCCTTGCTGGCCATCAGTCAGGGCTGCTTTCCATTCTGTCCTCAAGCCAGCAATGGTGTGTTGAATCTTTCTCATGCTTCGAATCTCTGACTTCCTTTTTTGCAACCAGCAGGAAAAAAATACTGTGCTCTTAAAGGACTTATGTAATTAGGTCAGGCCCTCCTGAATATCCTCCCAAATTCAAGGTCAACTGATTTGGGACTTCAGTTATAGCTGTAAAATCCCTTCACAGCAGTACCTAGATTATTGTTTGTTTAATAACCAAGAGAAGGTATGTGTGCACCAGGACTAGCAACCTTGGAGACCATCAGAGAATTCTGCGTACTGTAGTCCCAGAGCAAGGAACCCTGCTTTTGGCCAGCATCATCCAAGAATGGCTGGATGATGTCCCCAGGAACAGAGGATTAGAGGGAGCCCTATGAAGATTGTCACATGCCGTAGGCTTGGCCTAAAATTAATACAACAATGTCAAATTCCCAGTCCTGAAGTTGCCATGTGGAGCTGGGCAATGGACATCTGAGAAATGACCAGCAGTAATCATACTCTCAAAATTTGGTGCTATGTCGAAGCTTAGACATGCAATCAGAAGTTAAATTGAGTTATAGAAATTCATGATGGTGATATTTCTTGCACATCCACAAGATAGCAGTGGGTGACCTTAGTATCTCCAACACTAACTAGTACCTGATGTGTTTTTTCATTATTGAATGAGTGCATGAACTAAGGAATGAAGCCAGTAATTGTAAACGTTCACAAGCACGACCAGCTTCTTGAATCAACCTTTGTTTCAGATAACAGGGGAAAAAAATGCATTAGTGTAGCTCTTAAAAAAAATGTGTTCAGGGCCCGGCCGAGTGGCTCAGTTGGTTAAGAGCTCGCTCAAGGGTTTGAGCTCTGAGCAACAGCGGTTCGATTCCCAGCCCGAGCTGAGCAGCCGCTGAGCTGCCAACAGGTGGCAGGACGGCTCAGCTTAAAAAAAAAAATCTTTTCGGTGAAGTTATTAAGTATTATATAAAAAATAATTCTTTAGTCAAGATAATTGGAAAGCTGCTGTATAGATCATGGTGGTAAGTGGGTTTCTTTTCTGCAGAAATTGTTTCACATTCTTTAACATGCCAATGGACATTATTACTTTTTGAGTGGGATAGCATTTGCAGAATTTCCAAAATTTATTTGACTCAAAGCACTTCTTTGTTTTCTATGAATGTATCAGTAAGGAGAGCTGAGTAATGTTGCAGTAACAAAATCTCAGTGATTTATAACAACAAGGCTGCATTTCTTGTTCACTTTATGTGACAGTTGCTAGGTGGCAGTAGCTCTTTTCAACATTTTCACCCTTGGATCAAGGCTAAAGGGTCAGTTCCCATTTGGGCCATTGCTGGTCCCATGAAAGAAATAAAGGGAAAATGATAGAACCTTGTGATGGTCTTAAGGCTTTTGCTAGAAGTGCCACACAGCACTCTATATGCCATTTCATTGGCTGAAGCAAGTCATATGGCCAAGCCTGATGTAAATAGGGAGATGTGTCATCCTGTCACAGGGAACATTTAGCAATTCTGGTTCTGCATGGAACACACTTTGAAAAACGCCTCATTAGGGACACGGAACTTGAAAAGCACTCTGGGCCTAGGACACCCTACATTCCCTTGACAGAGAATCAGAATCACAGGGCAGTGCAACATTAGACCACATACAAATTTTGGATTTCATCCCAAATCTGTTATACTTGTAGTTTATGCTTTTCTTTTGATTTGAGAAAATCAATAAACAAAGGCATATGGTATAATTATTCCAAAATTTCACTCTGTTAGCTTAATATGCCTAAATATTTTTAAAAGAAGAAAAACATTAAATCTCCCACTATATTCTGCCTAAAAATTCTGATTGTGGACATATCCAAGAGCAAATTGAGGCCTGCCTGCTTCTCTGGGAAGGGAACAGTGTTGGTTTGGCTTTCGTTAAGCTATGAATGGGATGGAGCTCCATGAGTCCTAAGTTAATGTCACCCACCAGATGCCCTGCTCTCTTCGTAGCTCTCGGCTCATCGCTTCTGACAGTGCTGTGGACGCTTCCCCAACTTGGCCCCGCCAATGTGTCACTGCAGATAGGTCTGGATGACTTGATGAAAAGCAAACAGTTTTGTCTAAATAACCACCTGACTCTGGGCTATATCTGAACCAATAACAAGGCTGGTGAAAGGCCTCAGAATCCTTATAATAGAGCAAGGCATTCTCATACTGAGAACAAGGAGAAGATTCCAGAGAAAAAACACACAAATCCAAGGTTAATCATTGGGACTTTATTTTCTTTTTCTACTTCTTGCCCTCACTTCTTTTACTTCTGAACTAGGCAAGGGACAGAGATGACTTGCCCCAATTAAGAAAAAATAAAAACAATAGGCATGCTAATTACTGATTGGTTAAACTGACAGACTAATTACTGATTCCTAACTTCACTCTCCTGGCTGCAACGTGAACACACATTAAATTTTTTACTGATAATTCCAACAACAATTCTGTCCCAACAAATCCATATCTGATATTTCCCAAGTAAAGATTAATAAGGGAGCGCCCCTCTTCAAGAAATACCTTTATACTCATGACCTGAGGCTCTGACCCATTCAGTGCTATAAGAGAACTGCTTTCAAAACCAGCTTTAAAAATGTGATCACAGCTATTGGACTCTAACTCCCCTGTTACTGCCCTTACCATTTACTAAACTCCCTTCATTCAAGGAACCTTTACCATACACACACAAAACAAACAAAGAAACAAAACATATGTGTGTATATATCTAAGACATATATATGTCTAAGATATATATATATATATATATATATCTTATATATGATATGTGTGTGTGTGCATATATATATATATATATATATATATATATATATTTAAATCAATAGTTTTAAATTCAAACAGTTATACATTGATAGCTAGAAGACCATGTTTGAAATCTATTGTAACAAAGCATCTTTAGGGCATTTTAACCTATGCCCTTTGAAAAAGCCTGGAACTAGCCCAGTGACTATGTTTCATGAATGTGTGGATTTACTTTCTCCTGGGCCATGTGTTTTGAACAACATAACTGATAAGACTGGTATTTTCATCTCTTCCCCAAGCTTCTCTGGTTCATCGACAATAGGATTGGCCTAGATATGACTTTGTCTGAATGAAACTTGTCCTTGTTCTCAGCCATGTCTCATCAGGATTTGAAGCCAATACTGTAGGTGGATATGATGGATTTCTAGCTCTTCAAAAATGTGCAGCCAGAGAGGTTACATACAAAAGAACTTGTGTTTCAAGTCCTCTAAGTGGCTTTATGTAAAATAAGTTACTTTACACTGCCTGAAATGAGGACAAACCCAGCAGAGTGTTCACAAAACAATAACCCACACTCTTTCCTCCTCCACATGGTCTTTATAATAGTCTAATTAACTTAAATTATTTTGTTAGCTAAAATCTATTATTAAATGTAATAAGAACCTCCCACTAACTTATAACTAGAAGTCATAGCTAATCATCTTGAAACATCAAGCAGTTGCTCAACTTGACACTTATTATAAAACTGTCCAGAGAAATGGAATATGGTATTTTAGTCTTCATTTAGGCTGTTAAGAATATCTATTTTAGTGATAGCTTTGGATTAGTGTTATAAATTATTTTTCCAGCTTTCCATAATATCAAAGAACTAGAGGAAATTTAAAGAAAGAAGAAAAGGCTAGGGCTGTGTTGAGGGAAATCACACGTGTGAGCAAACTCAACAGTCACAAACAGATGCTATCCATGCTGAAGAGAAAATCATATAAATGTCATTGGCTTATAAATATCTTAAGTGGAAAGCTTTAAGTTTCCCTTTTACAAAACCTGGCTTTGAGGGAGTCTGAATCTAGTTGCCTAAATCTTAAGCTGATAGTAAAAAAAAAATGCCATTCCAATTGCCCCCTTCAACCCCATTTATGCATAGCAAAATTTAAAAAAATTATAAAGCATCCATTTTAGAATATGATAGACAGGAAATTAACCATAAAGAGTTTTGCAACTTCAGGAATGTAGAGGTCATTTTCCAAAAGCCTAACAGAAAATGTCTATCCTGCTGAGAAGTAATAACCAGAGGTTTTATTTCACTCCCTCCCTCCATCTTGGCAGATGATGCTCAATCATACTCCACTGAGAAAATAGAACAGAGGCTTCTCCAATTTCTTATCACAAATCCACAGATCTACTTTTATCCATACTCATGTTCTTTGTTCTCTGCTTTGACAAGGAAAGAAGTGTTCCTGCCCCTATGAGTGTCTTTTTAAAATCTCTTCAATGTCATCACCCTTTAAAATTCCTTCAACAGCTTCTCAACCCATATAGATGAAAACCTAAGCTCCTTCTGTGGGAGCCCTACAGCATCTGGTTCATGCTCACCTCTCCATCATTATCTCATACCATTTCCCCTTATTCTCTATGTTCCAGACACAGGGCTTTCTTCGCATTCTACATATGGTCAGTTTGGATCTACTTTCACTATTGAGCTTTTAGATCCCAATAACCTGTTCTTTGACTATAACTTTATATCCTTCTAGTCCCCTCACTCTATTACTTCAGCCATTCCTTATTAGGTTCTCCAGGCCCTTGACTCTTCCCTGATCCATAAGTATATCGGTTCCTCCACCTAAACTTCCTTCTTATTCAGCCAAGACAACATAGAAAAAAATTATACAAATTAATGCCATGCAAATTGGTGCCATTGTCTAATATGATCTTTGACCTTAATTATGCCCAGCATACTGTTTAACAATTATACATGTCTCTAGACAGATCCTCTCCCATTCCCTTCATAATTGTCAGACATTCTTAATGTCATCTACTCTCTCATCACCTAGCTTCTTAAACCACAAAAAATTAAAGGCTCCCTCAGCCCATTTGTCCACAAAATAAGATGCCTCTTTATCCATTTTTAATTTCTAGTTTAATTTATATTTTCTACCTTATCTCACAGAAAGAGGTCTTTTAGTTTGGATGATTTCTGTTGTAAGTACCACAATGCTAAACTGAATGTGATTTAAACAGCAAGGACATAAAAACCTTAAAATAACAAGAAGTCTGAAGTTTCAATTTTGGTACAGAAGCTGATGCCATATAGGAACCAACTCCTTTCCTTCTTTCCACTCTGCGATCTTCCTCATGGTAGCCTTCATCTTTAGGCATCATTTGCTCACTGAACATAGTCCAAAGGCAGAAGGGTTAGTAGTGAGATCTCTTCATGCATCTCTTTTATCAGAAGGGACAATCCTCTCTAGGAGCAACCATGCCTGCTGTACCCAGGGTCTATGACCGGGATTGTATCAAGGACGTTGTGTGCCGGAAAATGTTTAACCATCAGCGCTCCATGAAAGTGTAAATGACCTCAATAATTTTTCTCCAATTGAGACCTTTATTTTCTTTTAATTCCAGATCTATATAGCCAATTGCCTTCTATTTATTTACATATTAATATCTCCCAACCATCTTCAAACTATAATTTACTATATTTCTTCCAAATCTACTGCTGCTGCATTGGTGGTGTCCATGACTGACATCAGTTATCCATACTAGATTGTTGAGGTCAGATTACATTCTTCATTTCCTTTACCCTCCTTCCAATGAAATTCCATTGTGAGTCTTCCCCCTAAATACCTCCCAAATCCTTACTCAGGTGCTGGGTGTATATTCAGGAACATGTCGCCTCTTTCTGGACCACTGCAGTAGCCCTGAATGTTCTCTGTCTCTAGATTGTCCTGAGCACATTTACTCTATCCTACCCAGATTTTTTGGAGAGGTCTTTCTGTTATACATGTTGGCTCAAAATTCGTTAGTGGTTCCAAATTGCCCAAAGGATAAAATTGAATCTTTTCTGATGTATGCATGGACTTTTATGATAGAGATGCTAATGGCCTGCCCATTCTTATCTTCTGTTTTTCCTTTCCTCTGTCATTACCCTAATTTTACTGTCTTGCCATACTGAACTATTTGTACAGAACACACCATGCTGTCTCATGTTTTCATTCCTTTGCACGTTTCATTCTCTCTCTCTTTCAAATGTGCTTTTCTCACATATATGCCCAGATTACTCCTGGTAAATATCCTTACCATCATGAAGTCTTATCTGAATAACTGAGAAAATAGCAGCTTCTCCCATAGTCTGACTACATTTTGCATATAACTTCATAAGAAAAATTTCTCATTGTATTTCATTCTTGGTTAATAAACTCCTTGAGGACAGGAAGAGTTTCATCTCTGCACCCACTGTGCTCAGAATTGTACATACCTAACACATAGGAAGTGTTAATAAATGCTTATTGAATAACAAAATGACCAAACATAGTAATATTGAATTTCTAGAATAGTAATTGTTGCTGTTTGAAAGAAAACAGAGACTGGTTTAGCAAAGCATTGCTGTAATAAGTCCCAGATCAATCTTATAAAGATCAAATAACTCCACTCATCACCTTGCCTGCCAGCCAGCCATCAACTTCTTGCCTATTATATGTTAAGATTGGTATAAATGTGCCTACTGTTCAAAACGTAAGACTGCATGGTCTATCGATAATAGGACATTATCATATACAATGGGTAGCACATGAAAACATAAATTTTGAGATAAAATCAGATATGCAAAATACTTCTAGAAGCTAATTAATCCATTTCCTCTCTTCCATCTATTGAATTTAGGCCAGATAGGTTAGGATATATGTTTCTTACTCTTAACCCTTTCTGTACCCCTGCAACTTTCCCAGCAAAATTTCCATATTCTACATTTTGGACCTCCATCCCGAAGGGACTGCTGATTCTCTAACACTGTGCCTTGATGTTTATAATAATGTATCACTCAGAGAGCAGGTCGTAAAGAAAAATGATTAATTCTATTTGGTTATGTTTTGCTTGTGGCAACAACAACAAAAAAATGCCATAGGATTTCTGCACTGAGGGTCTCCTAGTTGAGAGATGAAGAAGGATTCATAAGAAGACTTTGGGCTGGGAAAAGACGGGAGTGGAGCGAGGGAAAGAGAAAAGGATAGCCCTCTTCTGAAAGCTCATAAATTACAGGCATAAACCCATAAACTCTACCGTAACAGATGGGGACAAAATTGCACCCTGCCCAGTTACACAACATGCTTTTGTGCCTTATTTCTGCCCTGTCAAGGAGAGATATCAAGGAAAGATATCAAATACATAATACTGGTGAGTGTGCAGGAGTGTGGTATTAGAAAAGAAGAGGGTACTAGACATTGAGATGTGCCTGGAGCCCCAGAGCCTCATAGCCCTGTGCTTTGATGTCCATTGCCTATTTTTGTTTTCAACAGAGAGGAGAGAATTATGATGATGCTATTAAAACATTCATGGAATTAACCTATTTTGTGTAGTCAAGTAGCAGCAATAGCAATAGAAAAGAGTGTCGATGGGATATATTTTAGAAGTAGACAGTTGGGGTGATAGTAAATGAAGAAAAAACCCCCAATAATTTCCCTAAGGCTTTTCCTTTGACTAACTGAGTGTATGGTGGATGCCATTGACTGAGACAGAGAAAAGTGGTTAATTAATAGGTTTGAGGATGGAGTTTGGAAATTAAGAGTTCTGATTTGGTCATGTTAACTTTGCAATGTCTTTAGAAGTCCAAAGGTGGACTTAGTAGGTTTCAGTGCTACACTTACACTGTGTGGAATGACACCACCACCCTCCCTGTCTCTTAAGAGGAAAGCCTGAATGTCATCCCAGACCAGGCCTTCCCCTTCCCGGCCAGCCATCCCTCCTCCAATCAGTTCAATCTCTCTGCATTTCACCACCCCGTTATTATACCTGAATTTCACATCAACCCCCCTCCATTAATCCAATTCCCACTACTGTGCCTCCTCCAATCATTCGGGCCAGAAGAGTATGGTTGTGTAACTGCTGCAGGGTAGTACTCAGCACAAGATACACCCATCATAGGATAAAGATTTGATGATTTGGGATACAGTGACATTTTTACAAGTTTAAATTTTTCCTTATTGTATCCTCCCTATGCACCCTAGTGCCAGCATTATTTTCTGTATATTATAATAATTATTAGATGTTATCTGCCTCACTGACATTTAGTTTCCTTGACCAGGGAAATGGGGGGGTAACAATAGGTAATGTTGCCAGGGCTGTAACAGCAATCTGGTTAACCAAAGCTCCAGTTAAGACATCAAGACTAGTTTCAAAGTCTGAAAAATCTCAGCATCACCCAGTTCAGCCCAGTGTTTCCTGACCAGATTTGCCCAGCTTAAGAACCCCAGCTTTGCCTAGTATTTCCTTGATTATTTCTGGTCTCTTTCATACTGTAAAGCAGTAGAAGGAGAAGAGGTAAAGGAAGACAGAAGAAGAAAAAGCTGTGCATGTGTCCTCTCATTTCCACCCTCTCCAACATTATCATTATTTTAATATAGTATGGTATTTGGGGGCATTTTCCTCTTCTGAGGAGCAACAGAATGGATCTCCAGTGAATGTCAGGGTGTACTGTACATACGAGTATAGTCAATGTTGCTTACAGATGCAAAAGAGGAGAGGTGATCAAAAGTGATTAGAAATGGTTTGAATTTCTCCAGAAGAAGTTCTTGAGATAAGAGCATCTCCAGTTGTATTGACAAGGGAAATGAAGACATATGGCATGGCAGAAAGGAAGACAGAAATTATTCTATTCTAGTTCGGGAAACTGGAGTAAAACCAATCAGTTGAGGAGCAGCTTGTGAGTAGGTGTGCACCGAGAGATGGGGACACATACATATGAGGCTGGTGTTGGCATTCCGTGGAGGTTATTAGACTCCATAGGCAGGAATTTGAATTTCATGCCTGAGGTAACTGAGAAATCCTCAGAGCAAATTTGACCAATTATATATAATATAACCCTACTGGACCAGCCAGGGAAAGAAACACACTTCCATGTTGTTTTCCAGACCCCACCTCCATAAGAAGTTAATTTGTATTGCACAACCCAGTCTGGCTTAGACAGAAACATTTCATTTTTTTAGAAATTACCAGAAATATTTATAGCTTGACTAAACTAATTTAAAACACATAACAAAAGCATGCCATGCCTTACGTCCTCTGGGTTGCAGCTGTGGGAGGGGCTGCTTGTCTCCAGGCCAACAGGCCAACATTGGCTCAATGGCTCGGTCAGAAATACTGTTAGAAGCAACACTTGCCATTCATCAGGGCTCTTGCATAGATTACATAGGACCTCTTTTGTTCTCTAGGTTACTGTCTAGTGTGGATGCAACTGTTTCCTATCCCGTTTTCTTCAGAACCTAAACTTTCGAGGCATTTGAGCCTTGAGCAAGATCCTGAGTTCATCTTGGAGTGAGGTATTTCATGTCCTGACCCAGCAAAATGTTTTATAATTCATTTCTTAATCCAGGAAAAACTGAGCCTTAGCCTTGGATAAACCTAAAATGTGTCCTGGGGAGGGCGGGGGAAGCAATTAAATAAAACAATTGGGAAAGATTCCCTTTGTTCTGCTGAGAAGATTGCACCTTCGCCCTAAGGCCATGGCCCTGGCCACCAGGAATCACAGCCAACCTCTGAAGGCAGCCAAGCATGCCCAGAGCACCTGAACCATACACCACAGGTTTCGGTGTTGTCCTCTCAGTGCTTCAGTGGAAGCAGTGATTGTTAATAGTTTCTGTATTATTAAGAGACACACCAAAATGTTCTCAACCCTCCTGAGAATATGAAGTTTATCAATTATAGGTGTACTGGGCAAACTCCTAGTTTTCTGATTAAACTAGTAATGCTTCCTCTGGAAAAACTGTTTTGTCACAAATTAGAAAAGAGCATGCAAGGAGAAATAATCTATACCTATATATCTATATCTATATATATCTCCAAAATATTCATTAAGAAAATAAAAATGGAAGAAGGAAAGGGGAGGGGGCCTACTAGGAAGTGGGAGAGACCACCAGCCCCATTTGTTCTGAAAACTTCTTTAAGCAGATGTAGATTTCATGTTCTACATTTGATACACATATGCCTTCGATAAAGGCAAGGGAATTAAGTCGCCAAGTCCAATATTGTCATCACCATAAAGCAATAGGCAAATTATAGTCTTAGAATAAGCGCAGGAGAGGCCTGGGTCAGTTCACCCACACGGAGGCAATTTCTTTGTTCTGCTGGTATTGTTTATGCTAAGCTCCAGTGAGGCAGGCTTGGAGTTCCTGTGACATTTAGTGTTGTAATTCATGTAACCAATGAGCAAGGGCCCTCTTCACAAATGAGCCACATGGCTGAGACTGCACAGAAAGTAGCCTGAAGTGAGTCATACAACGTAAGATGGCACAAGAGATGATTCACTGGGTCCCAGGAAAATAAATAGAAGTGACTGGCTAGGGCACTCCAGGAAACTCAGTCCCAATGGGCAGAGCTGATTGGTCTCCATCACAACAAGCCCTGCTGTTGAGCTGAGGAGGGGATGAGATCCTGGTGGCCGAATTGTTACCATGGATGGGCTGACGGAGCAGCTCCCTTTGGGGTGGTAGCCCTGCCATGGCTGGTTGTTTTCAGTTAAGGACCTACATCTGCCCTGAATGCTCTCAAGTGTGTGATGTGAAACGATTTATCCAGAAGGCTGCACAGCTGGCATCAGATAAAACATTTGGAATCAGTTTAGATGTATGTTACCTAGAAGCAGCATTTCCTCTCCAGTGCTAAATATAAACCATTCCTGTCATTTCTGGCGCTCTAATGAAATCTGTTTCTCATAGGATGTCTCTGTCTTGGAAATAGCATGTGACCCCCCTGTAAAATGGAAGAAAATTTGAAGCATACAAATTATCCATTCACCCATTCTTCTACCTCTCTCTCTCTCTCTCTCTCTCTCTCTCTCTCTCTCTCTCTCTCTCTCTCTCTC
>NW_017731519.1:2568983-2586180 GCF_001890085.2 Hipposideros armiger | reverse complement strand
ACACACACACACACACACACACACACACACACACACACACGCACATACACACTTCAAGATCCCATTGGTAAGTTTATATAGTCTAATGAGTCTATCCTGTTCTATGCTTGAATATTAAAGTAAGTTTTAAAACCTTCCAATGTTTTATGGGTGCAATTTAAAAGCAAAATCAATGAGTGGATAATATCCTTATCTCAGCTATAGATTCCAAAACTATTTCAAAAAATGAAAAACATGTTTAAGAAGAACCCAGGAAGAGTTCCAGTTTGAAGCTCAAGCACAAATGCTCTTTGCTTTTGGTAAATAGGGGCTTTGCTCACGTTTTGATGATTATAAACCCCAGCCACAAGGATACCACATCCTCTTAACTTTTACCATATGTCTTGATTTTACATGGTGACGATAATACTACTTACCACAGTTCTTCACCTTGCCTGGAATTAGTTAGCCAAAGAATTGGATGCTTTGCAAGTGGGCCAGGAAAGATGACTAGGAGTCTGCCCAATTTGTAGCAGTGCTCATAGATGTCTGTAAGTGCAAGAGAGCATTAGCAAGCCATGTTTTGTCTGAGTCACCTCCTCCTCCCAGTGTGGCTCTGAAAGAGCATCTAAGTACAGGTTTCCATGGCCCTCTCCTAAGGTGAGCAGACAGGCAGGATACCAGGAGCTCTTATCAGTGATAGTTCAGTGAGAACTGGGAAAAGTCTTTGGCTCTTCTATGCCTAAGGCAGTAGATCTTCTGAGTACTTCTTTAGAGAGTCCAAACCATGTGGGTTTCTTGGTCCCTTGAGTTTCCAGGGTTTTCTCTGAAGGCCTTCTGCCAAAACTGCTGTGGCCACCATGCATTGTGAGATTATAGTGCTCAAATAGGTAATGGAACTGACTTTCCACTTGACATTTTAAGGGAGGTGGCATAAAGTCATTGGGGAAGAAGGTGGTTCTTCGTCCTAAAGTCCCACAACCTACATTGCTTCAGGTGTTAGAGCATCTTTTTCTTAAGCCACATCATCAATGTTTCTGCCCTCAGTGAACATGAGGAAAACCACCTGCAGTCCTCACTGCCATAGCTAAGAGCTTAGCCTTCTGGAGATTCTACCACATGTTTCATCTGCATTAAGTGTTGCCAAAACACCTGATCCTCTCACACATTTTTAATGTTGGATTTTCCACCAGGAGAATGTTCTGAAAAGTCAAGCCATTATTGACAACCTAGTGTATATCAGTATATACTGTTGAATGCAAATTACTTTTTCTGTCACTTACCATATTACTTTGTGAACTCACCACAAGGCTGTTACAAAGTCATCTACAGAGTGTAACCACCTCTATAGTGACAGAAATGACATTGCTATATTATCAAGAAAAAATGTTCTATACTGAATCTATCCTACATATTGGACTGTGACTATAAACATCTTCTGGGTGGTGTCAGCCCAAAGTACAAGTTACCTGGATGAATGTGTGTTAATGAAGGCCATTCCATCCTTGCTTGGTTACTAAAACCTTTACTCAATGCTCAGAACAAAGTTTGTTTGGTTCCCTGTTGACATTCAGAATGCACACAGAATTCATGTTTTCTTTTTGACTAAAACATACAGTGATTAGCAGAGCCTGCCAATGCATACTGTCATGAAATCTCCTTTGAAAGTATTGCAAGGTGCTTTGTAGGCAAGAGTCATGAAGCCAAGACTCACAGTCAGATATAAAACTAGGCACAACTCTTAGCCATCTTCCTTTTCTAACAAAAAATGTTTGCAGATGTCTCCTGTTGACATAGAAAATAGTTTTTCTTCTGATAGCAGTTTACATTACTGGCTGTCCCCCTCAGGGTTTCCAGTGCTCCTGGTCAGGGCTGGTCTGTGCTTTCTGCAGAGGAATCAGGGTAACTTAATGGCCATTGGCAACATGTGAAGGGACCTATGAGCTATTCCCTAGTGCTGGGGCCCAGAATTCCATGTTCTGCTTTCCCAGGAATGGCTTATTTTAGAATAGAAAATGAAAGGTAATTCTCACTTATGTCAGAGAAGCTCAAAGAGCTTTGTATTTTTTTTAAAAACTAACTTTGATGGCAACCGACTGAGACAGGAACAGGTGTTAATCAGATTCTTATTGGAAGATTGTAATACTAAGCAGGGAAGGGCATGGTATACCAGCAAGCCGACTGCAGTACAATTGAACAACTGGGGTTCAACATCTTTGCACTAATTTCCGGTCTAGATGCCACCAGCCTGGCTTCCTGCTGAAGCGTCACTTCATGCTTTCTTGTAATACATTTATTCAGTATATGAAACTAAATTCAGAATCATCTTCCCTTTAAATTAGTGGATAAAACTTCTTCTAGGTGAAACCCTAGCCCTCTTATAACCACTACTATCATTGTTAAAATACAGCCATTGCGATGTTTGGTACCGCTTGAAGTTATGTTCTTTTGAAAAAAAATCTGTGTGAAATAAATGCCAGATTTAAAAGCCATAAGGGCAACTGAGCAAGTGCATTTATCACTAAAACTGTTATTCACAATTGTTTCAGGTTTTGTTATCCCAAGTGTTCTGTTTAACTAAGAGCGTGCATTTAAATAGTATCCCTCACTAACCTAGGATTTTGAAGCTCTATTTACTCAGCAGCTGGTGAAAACAGGCCTCTCATCTGTGTGGAATAATTGACTATCAAATTGATTTCTTAAATAGGCTCTGTGTAAAGCCAGGCATTCTGAATGTCTTTAGAAATCAAATTAGGACCTAAGACAGCATGTGGAGTGTGTGCCCAGTACCTGATATTTCTAACATTCAAACAAGGGATTGCATCACAGCTGTATGTGGACAGAGGAGCATGGAGTTGGGACAACTCCAGGGACATGGAGTTTGTTGTTTACAAAATGTTCTCACGGATGGGATGGGAGGGCGGGGACTCTGAATATGACAACCAGCATTTGTTCACATGACCACTCATGATTCACATGACTACTTGCAATTAATGGGAACATGGAACTCAGCCTGTGGCCTATTCCAAGTAACATGGGGTGCAGGGATGGAACGAAAAAGAAAGTTACTTGCCTTTTCACTATCTTGGAAAGTGAACAAGAGATCTACTTGGCCAGGGAAAGCTTTTAGCCCAAATACTTAAACGTATTGGCAACACTTTATGGGGGGAATTACAGTAAGATTATTTGAAAGGTTCTTTCTTATTCAAAACAAACAAACAAACACAGTGTCCAAAAAGCACATTGCTATTCAGAACCTCCCCACCCTAAAGAAATAGAATGACTTCAGTCATCATATATGGTTTGATTATGCCCAAGTATAACCTTATCACTTCTTGGTAAATCAGTATTTTAGTTCTGTAAAAAGAAGTACATAGTATTTTGCAGTCAATTCCCATTTGAAAACAAGTAAGAAATGCAATGGTAAAGGAAAGGAGGTAAAACTGAGGGTTCCTTAGAAAAAGGGAAATGCCTATTTTCTCTTTGTGTTTTGACCCTTGTTCAATTTTCATTCGCTGGCCCCTCACCATAATATCCTCTGTGAGCTCAGGTATGTCCCACTTCAGAGCTCTTTCAACAGTTTCTGGTACTTGCTTCTGAGCCCGACACTGTAGGATTTAGTGATGAGTCAGTCACACTGTCAGCACAGGTCCCACTGGCTCAGATTCCCACAGCTGCCCAAACCCCTCCAGTCTGCCTAATCCCCCTGCCGCTGGGTTGCCCATTCCTTTCTCTAATTTGGCCTCATTTTCAGGATTAGGTCTTTGCTTAGGTTTCCCTTTAACTTTTGCCAGTTAGTTGGCTTGTCTAATAGACTCTCTCTCTCTCTCTCTCTCTCTCTCTCTCTCTCTCTCTCTCTCTCTTTTTAAATTAAAGTTTATTGGGGTGACAATTATTAGCAAAGTTACATAGATTTAAGGTGTACAATTCTGTAATGTATCATCTATATATCACACTGTGTCTTCACCACCCAGAGTCAGTTCTCCTTCCGTCACCATATATTTGATCCCCTTTACCCTCATCTACCATCCCCCTGTCCCCTTACCCTCTGGTAACCACTAAACTATTGTCTGTATCTATGAGTTCTGTTTCTTTATTTGTTTTTCTTGTTCTTTAGTTGTTTTCAGTTTTATATCCCACACATCAGTGAAATCATATGGTTTTGGACTTTTTCTGTCTGACTTATTTTGCTTAGCAGAATAATCTCAAGATCCATCTGTGTTGTCACAAATGGCATTATTTCAACTTTTCTTATGGCAGAATAGTTTTCCAGTCTAGTAGACCCTTTACCCCCAAAGACAGGTTGCTACATCCTGAGCCTGAGTTAGTGGAGATGGAGTCCTGGTGCTTCTCACCAAACCATTTCTGGAGTTGGCTTCTTCCCGGTCCTCTCATCCAAACACAGACAGATCATCCAGGATCGTGACTCTTGTTTGCTAGCTCCAAGAATTCAAGTTGTCAGTCTCTGTGCCAGTATTTGCTCACTTAGCTAGAGGATTGAATGTCTTCTCTCCAAAATGATGGCAATAATCTCTTCCATCCCACATGCACTGTTAACTTTATATTTTGAAATTATAGACTCATAGGAAGTTGCAAAAATGGTACAGAGTCACATATAGCCTTTAAACATCCTCCCCAAATAGTGATATCAAAAGTATAGCTATAGTATGATATCACAATTATAGGACAATATACAGTGATATAGTATAATATAAAAACCAGGAAATTGATATTAGCATATTATTATTGTTAATTTGACTACAGACCTTACTGTTTTCACCGTTTTTAAAACTTATATTTATTTATGTGTGTGTATGTGCACATAGTTCTTTGCAATTTTATGCCATGTATAAATTTGTGTAACAACCATCACAATCAAGATACAGAACTAACTATTCAGTCACCACCACAAAAGAACTCCTTCGTGCTGCCTGTTTGTATCTGTACCACTTTTTCCCAACCATACCCTCCACACTCCAAGTCTCTGTCCTGTCAACAACTGATCTGTTCTCTATCTCTACACTTTTGTCATTTTGAGAATGTTATATAAATGGATTCATACAGTATGTAATCTTTCAAGATCAATTCTTTTTTCACTATGCATAAGACCATTCATGTCCATCTAGCCTGTTGCTTGCATCAATAGGTCATTCCTTTTTATTGGTGAGTAGAATTCCATTGCATGGATGTGTGAGTTTGTTCAGTTGAATGTGGGGATAGGAGGGATTATTGCCGCCATCTTGGAAGACAAGTTACACAATCCTCCAGCTAAGTGAGTAAATAGTAGTACAGAAACTGAAAATTGTTCATCCATGATGTAAGAGATTTGGGTTAAAGGAGATTTAACTTACTTCTAGTATTTTGGTGTTACACTTAAAGCTACCCGGAACATTTGTATATAGGTTTTGTGTGAACTTAAGTTTTCATATCTGTGGGATAAATGCCCAAGAGTGCAACTGCTGGGTCATATGGTAAACATGTGTTTAGTTTTATGAGAAACTGCCCAACTGTTCTACAGAGTGGCTGTACCATTTTACATTCCCACCAGCAAATGAGAGACCCAGTTTCTCCATGTCCTCCCTCAGTAGCATTTAGTATTGTCATTATTTTTCATTTTAGCTGTTCTAATAGGTATATAATGATATTCCACAGTGGTTTTAATCAGCATTTTTCTAATGGTTAATGATGTTGAACATGCTTTCATATGCTTATTTGCCATCCATATCTCCTCTATGGTGAAATACCTTTTTATATCTTTTGCCCATTTTATAATTTTTCTTTTTTAAATGTTATTTTATATTCTAGATATAGCCTGTAGTTTGTCTTTCATCTTTTTAACAAGGTCTTTCACAGCACAAAAATTTTTAAATATACTGATTTTTTCTTTTACGGGTCATGCTTTTGATGTCATGTCTAAAAACTGTGCACCTATAGGATAATCTAAGAACATGTATTTCTATGTGCTCGAATGTGCATAAAGGAATTAGAAGGACACCTAATCTAATAAAAGTGTGGGAAATCTATTGTGGCAACAGGAGGGTGTGGGCAGGGGAATGAGGCATCTTTTCATCATTTTATATTGTTTGAGTTTTTAATTATATGAATAAATTAGTTTTAAAAAATAGAGCATGGGCTTTGGAGTCAGATCAGTTTTAATACAGGCTCGAAAGATTAGTTATTAGTGTTTGGGAAAGTTATTAATTTATTACTTCAGTTTTCTCATCTGTAGAATTAAATGTAAATATAGACAAAATATCTCAGGAATTTTTATGAAGATTTAAAGAGATAATGTATGTAAAAATACTCATTTTAAAAAATAGTAAATCAATTATGGGATTGAATTAGAATCAGAACCAAAGCAAAATTTATATTTTAATATAAAACAATTCAAATTTTTTTCTATTGCATCACAGTCATCTTTGGTGGCATACTGCTCAATTTTTCTAGGCTTGTTACATTCTGCTGGGGAATTACAGTGGCTGCATTTGTGATCTCAGCTTCTACAATTAATGCTGTTTTGATAAGCACTATTTAACACTTATAACAAGCTATGTTTTTTTACATGAACTAGAAATTTCTAAAGTTCTCATTAGGTAGGAACTATTTTTCTTAAAGTATAGGTGAGAACCCAGAGATCAGAGGGGTAAAAGAACTTGCTAGTTTGTCTAATTCCAGAGCTTTTATATCTAACTTTGATGTCAGTGTAATCCAGAATATTCTCCAGGGAACTACAGTCCCTATGGATATTGTTGAAAGAAAGAAAGAAAGAAAGAAAGAAAGAAAGAAAGAAAGAAAGAAAGAAAGAAAGAAAGAAAGAAAGAAAGAAAGAAAGAAAGAAAGGAAGGAAGGAAGGAAGGAAGGAAGAAAGAAAAAGAAAGAAGGAAGGAAGGAAGGAAGGAAGGAAGGAAGGAAGGAAGGAAGAAATTTACGGGTTAAATTTAATATAACTTTTCAAAGCATGTTATAAAAGCCCTTCTTTAGAGGTTGCGATGCATATTCGCAAATTAAACATTCTGAGAAGTCCTGTAGTCTTTAACCCAGCATCTCCCAAATTATTGTAATTGCAGGGCTTTTTAGAAATATATAGCACTGTCAGCACCATTCAGAATTAGCATTTTAAAGAAAACATTTTAGGGAATCCTGCACTGAGCATACATTCTGCCCTGTTTTAAAATGCTTGACATTTCTGTAAACTATCTAATCCTGATATAAGTGATAACAAAGTGCTATAGCTTCACAAGAACTCTACAAATAACTTACATGGCATGAGTGAATCTTACCAATGAAAGTAATAATCCTGTAGCAAACAGTGAAATTATACATACTGTATTTGCCTTGGTTTCTTAAGATAACCCTAGAAGAGTACCAAGTTTACATCAACTCTGAGAGCAAATGATATTAAAGGGAACATAAATATCCTTCCTAATAAGCCTGCTTTTCACCTTGAGTGGTGCACTATTAAGATGTTTAAGATAAGGTTATTTAGGGGGCTCTATTTAACTAATACACAATAAATGTTTAACATACAGCCAAAAAATAAGTTAATTTTTTTTACATTTCTGTCACCATCTTTAATTCCAGTACTTATTGCCTATATCTCTTCTTATAGGCTCTTAGAACATATGATGTTATGTTATTTTCTGACACTCTCAGCTTAAATGTCAGTCACCAGATGGGAAAGACTATACTCGCTATTCCCTGTCCTTGAATAAAATCCTCTTATACAGCAGCTATAAACAAATTCTTGGTAATAAGCATGATGTTGATAATAATGGTTTTAGATATATGGCTTAGGCATATGAGTTCCAACAATTATTGGGTTGTTGGAAAAGTCATGACGTATTTTGTCTGTGTTTTTCAAACGTCATTTATTAATATAAAGAACAAAGATCAATCAATGGTATATTGTCCGTTTTGTTCGATAACCTTTTGCCATTTTTCAGTGAGCTTCATAATTCCTCATTCAAAGAAGGATCTGTCTTTATTTGTGAAGAACTGAACAAGGTGCTGATTTACAGCCTCATCTGAATTGAACGTTATACCATGCAAAGAGTTTTGAAGAGAACGAAACAAGTGGAAGTCTGATGGCACAAGGTCAGGCAAGTATGGTGGGTGTGGCAATACATCCCATCCAAGCTCCAATAATTTTTGACGGGTGATCAAACTTGTGTGTGGTCTCGGGTTGTTGTGATGGAACAAAACTCCTTTACAATTAACAAGCTCTGGACATTTCTGGATGATGGAGTCATTCGAACTGTCAAATTGCTGACAGTACACATTCTAATTGATGGTTGGGTTCCTTGGTAGGAGCTCGAAAAACATGACACCTTTAAAATCCCACCACACTTCCTCAGATGAATGTCTGCTTTTGATGTCATTTGAGGCGAATCATCACGTTAGGACCAAGAATGTTTGTGCACCACATTGTTGCAAACAATCCACTTCTCATCACCAGTTATCAGTCGTTTCAAAAAAGGATGGTTTTCCTCACGTTTAATGAGCATATTGCAGATGTTTATATGCACTGTCAAATGAACTTCTTTGAGTTCATGCGGAACCCAAATATTGAGCTTGCTCACTTATCCCAGATTCTCCAGGTGGTCATGAATGCTTGAATGATGGATGCTCAATGTTTCTGCAATCTCGCATGTCATGTAATGCGGGTTTGACTCGATGGATGCCTATATTTTGTAGTCATCAACCTCGGTGGTCCCCCCTGACCCAGGAGCGTCGTTGAGATCAAAATCACCAGCACGGAATTTCGTGAACCATCGTTGGCACTGACATTCTTGTAGAGCATTGTCACCATAAACTTTATGCAACTTTTCACAAGCTTGACGTGTGTTCTTCCCTTTATGGAAGTAAAACAGTAAAATATGGCAAAAATACACAGTTTGGTCTTCCATCTTCAACTTGTAAAATCACCAAAACTCAACCAAAATGCTCAATTTTTTTTAGAATGAAGCTAGAACTGTCAGCTGTCAAATGACATAGCAATAACATAGATGCAAATGACTCTAGTGCTTCCAAAAATGAACTAGTGCCATATGTTGCAAACATGCATCATGACTTTTCTGACAACCAATAAATTCACTAACTCATGCCAGAAAAAAGTGCTACATGCCTCATTGCTGAATATCACTATGGTTACCTTGGAAGTACTTCCTTTGGGAAGCTATCCATCAATGCCAATGCTTAGTCCACCCTTCAAATCAATTTTGGAACTCTTTTTCTGGCCATCAGTGCTGTTGTCATATTACCCTTGATGTCCTGAATGTCACCCAAATGTCTTCCTTTCAATATTTCCTTTATTTTTGGGTGAAGAAAGAAGTCATTGGGGGCCAGATCAGGTGAGTAGAGAGGGTGTTCCAAAACAAAAAGTTATTTGTTTACTAGCTAAAAACTTTCACACAGTGCCGGATGAGCTGGTGCATTGTTGTGATGCAAGAGCCATGAATTATTGGTGAAAAGTTCAAGTTGTTTTCATCTAACTTTTTCATGCAGCTTTTTCAGCACTTTCAAATAGTAAACTTGGTTAGCTGTTTGTCCAGTTGGTATAAATTCATAATGAATAATCCCTCTGATATCAAAAAAAGTTAGCAACATCATTTTGACTCTTGATTTGGACGGAGAGAACTTTTTTGGTTGTGGAGAATTGGCTGACTTCCATTATGCACTTTGACACTTTGTTTCAGGGTCGTATTGGTACACCCATGTTTCATCACCAGGGATAACATAGCCCAAAACATCATCTTGCCTCTCCAAAAGGTCTTGGCAAACTTCAAATCTCCTTTGCTTTTGTTCATTGGTGAGCTCCTTCAGGACCATTTTTGCACACATCTTTTTAATGCCAAGATTTTCAGTTAAGATTTTCCTAACTGTTTCTCTATCGATGTTTACTTGGTCTGTTATGCTTCTCAGAGTCAGGTGACAATTTTGATGTACAATTTGATGAATTTTTGCGATGTTTTTATCAGTTCTGCATGTTAGTGGCTGCCCTGACCTCTCTTCATCAGTGACATGTTCTCTCCCCTCAAAAAAACATTTAATCCTTTTGTACACTGCCATTTTCTTCATGACATTATCCCCATAAACTTGGACTAACATATCCCTGACTTCACTTCCATTCTTGCCAAGTTTAAGAAGAAATTTAATGTTTATTTGTTGCTCTAATTCAAGCTTAGACATTCTCGTGATGGCACACAAAAACACTGAATAACCATAATGAACGCCACTCAGCAAGACACTGCCACACACGGACACAAACACAGCTGTGAGACACTGATATACCAAGGTTATGAAACCTTACCATGCTGTTTGTACAGTGCTGCCAATGTATGTGCGTGATTGCAAGTTTGCAAACTTAATTTTTATACCTCATGTTCTGTAAATTGTGTAGCAGTATTTACAAGTGAGGTTAAACACTCTGCTTTTGGAGTTGGATAGCTTGGGTGAATTCCTCACTGTGTCCCCTGATAGCACTGTGACTTTAGGCAAGTCACTACCCGCCCTGTGTCTGCGTTTTCTCATTTGGAAAATGAGGAACAATACACCTACCTCATCCACTTTTGTAGGCATTACCTGAATTAATATGTAGAGTAGAGCCATACATGACAAGTGATAAGAGCTCAATAAATGTAAACTCTTTTATTATTACTATTAGCACTTTATAGTCTACAGAAAACTTTCCATACAGCAACTCATTAATTCTCACAAGAATCCTGTGAGATGTGAGGGACATATAGCCTGACTTCACTTTGCATTTGGAAGGACTAGATCTTACAGCTGATCAGAGGCAGCATTACAGGGGGGAGTACACACACAAATCTAATCTCCAAAACCAGTGGTCTAGTTACTGCACTGTCTCAACCATCATGTACTCTCTATCATTTATCCTGATGGGAATTTAAAAATACATGAATATGCAATTATATTGTTACAGGAGGAATTACAGAGGGGTCAGAACACTGGCTCCTGAGATCACACCGGGGCTCACACTGACTCATCTCTTAGCAAGGTCTTGTGTCTGACTCAGGAAAAACAGAGGGGGAGGGTGAATTACACAGGATGAGGCCCATATTCCTGCAGATGGATAGATATGATGGTGGTTCCCACAGAGATGGAACAATTCTCAGAAATGACAGAAACCAAGCTGGTCCTCAAAGGTCTCATTCCTGGGGCACTGGGCAGAAAAAAGGCCGATAACTATATAGAAGTTTTTGTCCTTGAGGCTGTGTTACCAAACGTCTGCTCTTACTGTCTCTGTCATGTCCTCCTTTCTGTGCCTGATGTCTGACTTGGGGTTTTGCATATAGTAGGTGTTCATTAAATAGTAACTAACCAAATAAACAAATGACTGGCATGTATATGAGCACCAAAATAATACAGAAAAAGATGTGAAAGTAGAAATCCATTTTCCATAATTCTTGGTAAAAGATTTGTTTGGAGGAAGGATTAGGTATTGCCTCTAAAATAAGCTTTTGGAATTATCAATGGATTTAGTGGATGCCTCCCATCTTACTTTACCATTAGATTAATATAAAAATCATCAATTTAGTTTTTTAAAATAAAAATATTTACCCAATTTAATTTTGCAAGTTGAACCTCTCCAAGTAACCCCAGTCCTCTTCACCCTACCTTACTTTTCTTTTTGTAGAACTTCATACCTCCTACCACAAAATATAATTTACTTATTTATTATGTTTATTTTTGGTTATCTGACCACCCACCACTGGAATTCTACCCACTTGAGGACCAAAATCTTTGCTTGCTTTGTTCACTAACTTACCTCAAGGTCCTAGAACAGTTCCTGGAATACATTAGTGATCAATAAGTATATTTTGAACAAATATTTAATGGCTACTTTCTATGTGCATGACAATGTGAGTGATATTGTATATAGGAATAAATAATCAATGAAAGACCATTTCAGTGACTATATATGTATATGTATATATTCATTGATTCAAAGTGTTTATATATTTATACATGTAAATATATAATGATTTAAAACTAGCAAATATTTAAATATGTATATGTATATATAAACTTAACAAAGGGTTGTGCTCATTTTGACCAGTTTTGACCAGATCACAGTGTGTCTTTGCTCCCCTGGGCTCTCCCACCTTGTAGATGACATGCTCTGGGGTGAGCAGGTCACCTCTGCAGGGGCTTTCCCAGCCTGCTTCACTCTCTTCCCTCTGCCCTCCTTCCCATGCTCTCAATGGAAGCTCACAAACTAGAAGTCTGAAGGCAGCATCTGGCCTGCACATGTTTATTGTTGGGCTTGCTGGGAGTTTGAAAATTCTTTAAGTCAATTGCCAACATTTAAAAATCTGGAGAATTCTTATAAATATCCAGATTTCCGCCTTCTCTTGCAAAGCCTCAGAGTATCTGTTGACACTGGGCTGGCATTTCCACATGGCTGGGGCTGAATAGCAGCTGGCCATCAGATGGGGCATGTGCCCTTCTGGTTACCAGCATTCCCACTGGGCTTTTCTCACCCACTCACCTCCCTACTTGGCCCTGGAGTGGATGGGTTTGCAGCCCCTCCTTTAAGTTTGCCTCCTGCCCCATCTCCTGTGATAGGAATTTCATACTGCTGCAAGCTGCTGGAAAGATGGGAAAAGATGATAGCGTTCAATTAATACTGATTAGTAGCTACACACTTTTTTTACATCGAGGGCCCATCCTGTGTAGAAATAAAAACTTGATAATTCAGAAAATGGGCATATACGCTTTTAACAAATACTTAGCTCTGACCAACCAGTGACTGAAATTGATTTCTCATCTAACCACTATGTCTTCCAAATTTTCTTCTTCTACCATAGTTATTATGTATAGCAGCAAAACCCCAAGATGATTAGGGCTCAGTTTCTTCTCCCACTTGGACCCAAATCTCCATCCTGGCCTATGAGAGGTGTTTTGTCTTTAGGTTGTTAGATGACTGCCTTCCAACTGGGAGCAGACAGCAGGGATTGAGACAAGGTTTGCAGTTCCTTCACTGCCCCTTGATACAAGGTGCTCATTAGCTAAACAGTCTCAAAAACAGTGTTATTTCTCTTTGAGAAATAAACAAGCAAGCATGGCATTAAGGAATAATGGCTCAGCGTGCCCCAAAATATCTTCCTGATGATTTTCCTTTTTTGAAAGATAAGCCTGCCACTTGAGCTTGTCCAAGTTTGTTTGTTAGGCAAGTATTGCCTTTCTGCTTTTAAAGTAATTGCCCATATGTGTTATTTTGGGCAAAATACCACTACAGGAGTCCCCATTCTGTTATCACAGAGGGGCTGTTGTCTAATATATGAAGGCAGCAAGATGGAGCACAGTACACTTGCTTAAGATCCAAATGAAAAACACATCAAAAGAAAGCAGACATCTTAATGTTAGTGGATGAAAGGCTACCACTCATCTTACCTCTTCACCCTGGAAAGAGAAAACATGATGTGAATAAATCTTTGGTTATTTCTCCACTCTGTTTCTTTCCTGCTGTTCCTGCTGACAAGAATGAAAAGGCTGTAATGCGAGAGTTAATTCGTGTCAGGTGCTCCTGAGCCAGCCATCCGCAAGGCTGTAATGTGAGAGTTAATTCGTGTCAGGTGCTCCTGAGCCAGCCATCCGCAGGAAAGCATAGGTGTAAATGTAAATTTTCGTTTCTTTGAAACAATACTGCTAAGTGATTAAAGTGTTGTCACTGATACCCTGACTGCAGTTTAAATAACTCCAGTGCTCAGTAAAAGGCAGTCAATTTTTTTTCTTTTTTAAATTTTATTGGGGAATTGGGGAAGGGAAACAGACAAGTTGCTGTCCTTTTTTCTTCAGTCTAGTTGTGGAGGACATCACTTCACTGGCCCATGTTGGTATTATTATTATTACGCTCTTCCTGGGTAAGGCAGTCGGTCGCCGGCCATTGGACGGCTGCTTACGGCAGCTCATGCCAGCTGCCTGCCACTCACGGTAGCTTACGGCAGCCCACTGCAGCCCCGCTGCAGACTATGCCATCACCGGCCACTAACGGCAGCCCAGCTCCATGTCGAGCTGTTGTTCACCATCTTAGCTGTAGAAGGTGCAGTGTTAATGGCCCATGTGGGATCCGAACCAGCGGCCCTGATGCTCAGAGCTCGCGCTCCCAAGCCAACTCTTAACCAATGAGCCATTCAGTCAGCCCAAAAGGTAGTCAATTTTAAGTCAAAGAGGAAAACAAATGGCTCAACACATTTGGCAGAGAATCAAGAATCTGCAAGTATGCAGTGAACCAAATGGGCATCTGCAGTGGGCTGGCAGGGAAAGATGGGCCACCAGGATCAGGGTGCAGCAGAATTAAGGGGCACTGTCCTCATGTTGATCCCTGTTGAAAGTGGCCCAAACCCAGTGTCAAAGATGCCTGGCGATTTCATCTCCCACGAGGAATCGATCTGGTTGGTAGGTTGTTGTATAATAGTTGAAATCTCCAGGAAATTGCTCATGGACAGAAGGGCACAGCAGCCAAGGAGTCAGGACATAGAGGCAGAGGCCCAGGACCAAGGGGCCACTCATAAGAGCCAACTTAATATAAGGCCCCAGATTAGGAGTTTGGGTGGAACAGGGTTCCAGGTCTTGGATGAGGAGAAAAAGTACAAATCAGAAAACCGAGGCAACCCCCGGTGTGCCCAGTCCTGTGGATTGCACAAACTCAGTGTGGGCTGAGAAAGCTGTAGGAGCAGATGCTCACAAGAGTCCAGGGCTCATCTTGGCCACCACAGAACCATAATAGTAAAGTGAGTTCCAGGCCCTACCAGCTGGTGGGATCTGTGTCTACTATTGTGTTACCAGTGTTAGCCTCAGAGGAGTCTGGAAAAGATTGGGGCAAGACTGAGAAGCCAGGAGCTTATGGGTACCAACACTGTCAAGGACATCTGAATACACACACACACACACACACGCACACACACACACACACACACACACACCCATCCATCTGGAAGGATATACTCCAAAATGTTAACAGTGATTATCATTAGGTAGTGGAATTATGAATGGGTTATTTGTTGCCTTTTCAAACTTGTTTTTTATGGCCCCTTAATTTTTTATCATGAAAATAAATCTATGAAAACTTTTGTAATAAGAAAAAAAGTTTCTTAAACTATGCCTCACTTTAATTGAATTTATACTTGACACAGGTTTAAAGGTGGGCCCCTTGAAAAAACAAACAAACAAACAAAAAGGAACAGGGAAGATTTTTTTCCACAAATAGCCCTGATTACAATCTAATTTTAGGTATATACCACCCTCAAAACTTCTCTTTCCATACTTACATGATGGAGTGGGGATGAGAAGTGTAAAAGAAGAGAGAGGGTAAAAAATAGTTAAAAAAAACACTTTTAGAAACTTTTTAAAAGTTCCTCTGGAGTGGCCTTGAAATATTAAATGGGGTAATAAAATGAAAGCTGCCAAAATAAGAGTCGGAGTGCTCATATTTGGACTAAGAGCAAAATCTTATCAGTGTTTTAGGCTCTACTTCTAAGATGTATAATCTTATTCCCTGTATTCATATATTTATTCTTAGCTATTTAATATGGAAATAAGTATCTTTATAATGTCTTAGCAGTATACTATCTAGTCTTCAGGAAATACAGGCTATGTTTATTCACTGATTTATAATCTGAAGGAGGCAGAGAGATACAAAAGCTACATTCCCTGGGGTCTCCAGCCCATTTCCTTTTATTCCTACTCTTCCTAGAACTTCAGTGTTCAATTATAGAAATGGCAACAATTACTCATAACTGTGCTTCTCATATGCAATGAATGATTTCAGATGTTAGCACAGCTCAGTATCTCAGTATCAGCTCATTTTCAAAGTTGCCTATCACAGTTTATTTGTGTCATTCAGTTTATGTGAAGAGACGACTGGGTAATGGATGGATTGTGCGATCAGCTTTTTCAAAGGGAGAAAACTCTATCTTGTACTTTTGAAAAGTATAACTGTAGGAAATTGTTCAATCTCTTGGCATCAATGTCCTAATCTGGAAAATGAGTTGGATTTAGTGATCTTTATAAAATGCTCTCTGCCTTTAAAATATGTTGACTTTAACTTGCCAACTCTGAAATTATCTGGGGGTGGAAATGGGATGTCTTTTCAGAATTAGGCAGTTCAACTTGTACATGGTGTTGGAAGAAAAATATCAGAACCAAGAAAAAGTTTGATTGGTAGAGGCATTAGGTCTCAGCTGAAGATATTTCTCTAACTACTAACTCTTGCTACAATGCTACATTCCTCCCCTTGCTTTTTCCAATAGGGAAATGCTAATAAGGAAAAGTGGAAGCACTCTGAGAAACAGCGGTTCAATGCCCCGCCCGAGCTGAGTTGCTGCTGAGCTGCCAACAGGTGGCAGGATGGCTCAGCTAAAAACAAAAACAAAAACAAAACAAAACAAAAAACAAAAATCAAACAAACAAAAACTGGAAGCAAAGATGGATGATTAACAGAGAGAATTCTATTCAAATTTATGCACTTTCCTTTTTAACTGCAGACCTGCTGCTGATTAATTCCTGGTCATTTCTTCTCTCTTCTAGTCTTTAAGGATCAACTTTTCCTCTTTATGGATTTGACAAAAGTAAAATCTATTTTAGCCACCTGCTGAAAAGACAAGAGAAAAACACTTACTTTTGACTAAAAGGATGCTTGTCAGAACACAGATATTACACCTGTTGGGTGAAGCTCAGGTCTTCCCAATCCCCCCTATTCTGTCACAACTACACAGCCACAGTGGACCTGGAGTCTGACTTCCAGAGGGCCACCAAGAAGGGCAAATTAGATGCTAATGCTTGCTGTAGTGCTGGCATTCACATCCATAGTCTCAGACCCAGGGGACTTCAATCAGTTTCTCTTTTGGAAACTGTTCGTTTCTGCTGCCCTCAAAAAGGCTGCTGATCAACTAGTTTATTGACCATTTCTAGCACATCATACAATTGCTCCTGTAATCACAGGTGAGCAGGAAGGAAGTAGAAAAGTCAGTAATCGGCTGGACTTCAGGGGTCAGGAGAAGTCTGGGATTGGCTCCTGCCATTGAGATTCTGATCTCATTAAATACATATTTAATAAATCTAGGGTGGAGCTTGGATATTTGTCTTATTAAAACAACTAGAGGGGCCGGCCGAGTGGCGCGATGGTTAAGAACTGGCTTGGGACGCCAGAGGGCCCTGGTTCGGATCCCACATATGAGGGCCAGTGACACTGCCC